>NW_027136954.1:0-300000 GCF_040869045.1 Eurosta solidaginis
AGAATAGAAAGCGACCTATGAAAAAAATCGCCGCTAGGTGGCGCAAGGATCGAGATATTCACAAAAATCGTATTTGTGGTCCGATTTGGCTCATATTTGGAACACGTAATACATACAAGAATAGAAAGCGACCTATGAAAAAAATCGCCGCTAGGTGGCGCAAGGATCGAGATATTCAAAAAATCGTATTTGTGGTCCGATTTGGCTCATATTTGGTGCACATAATACATGCAAGAGTGAAAGCGACCTATGAGAAAAAATCGCTGCTAGGTGGTGCAAGTATCGAGATATTCACAAAAATAGTATTTGTAGTCCGATTTGGCTGCAAATATCGAGATATTCACAAAAATAATATTTGTAGTCAGACTCGGCTCATATTTGGATCGCATAATACATACAAGAATAGAAAGTGACCTATAAAAAAAAATCGCCGCTAGGTGGCACAAGGATCGAGATATTCACAAAAATCATATTTGTGGTCCGATTTGGTTTATATTTGGTGCACATAATACATGCAAGAATAGAAAGCGACCTATGAAAAAATCGCCGCTAGATGGCGCAAGGATCGAGATATTCACAAAAATCGTATTTGTAGTCCGATTTGGCTCATATTTGGAACACGTAATACATACAAGAATAGAAAGCGACCTATGAAAAAAATCGCCTCTAGGTGGCGCAAGGATCGAGATATTCAAAAAATCATATTTGTCGTCCGATTTGGTTTATATTTGGTGCACATAATACATGCAAGAATAGAAAGCGACCTATGAAAAAAATCGCCGCTAGGTGGCACAAGGATCGAGATATTCACAAAAATCGTATTTGTAGTCCGATTTGGCTCATATTTGGAACACGTAATACATACAAGAATAGAAAGCGACCTATGAACAAAATCGCCGCTAGATGGCGCAAGGATCGAGATATTCACAAAAATCGTATTTGTAGTCCGATTTGGCTCATATTTGGAACACGTAATACATACAAGAATAGAAAGCGACCTATGAAAAAAATCGAAGCTAGGTGGCGCAAGGATCGAGATATTCAAAAAATCATATTTGTGGTCCGATTTGGTTTATATTTGGATCGCATAATACATACAAGGATAGAAAGCGACCTATGAAAAAAAATCGCCGCTAGGTGGCGCAAGGATCGAGATATTCACAAAAATCGTATTTGTGGTCCGATTTGACTCATATTTGGAACACGAAATACATACAAGAATAGAAAGCGACCTATGAAAAAAATCGCCGCTAGGTGGCGCAAGGATCGAGATATTCAAAAAATCGTATTTGTGGTCCGATTTGGCTCATATTTGGAACACATAATACATGCAAGAATAGAAAGCGACCTGTGAAAAAAATCGCCGCTAGATGGCGCAAGGATCGAGATATTCACAAAAATCGTATTTGTAGTCCGATTTGGCTCATATTTGGAACACGTAATATATGCAAGAATAGAAAGCGACCCATGAGAAAAAATCGCTGCTAGGTGGTGCAAGTATCGAAATATTCACAAAAATCGTATTTGTGGTCCGATTTGGCTCATATTTGGAACACGTAATACATACAAGAATAGAAAGCAACCTATGAAAAAAATCGCTGCTAGGTGGCGCAAGGATCGAGATATTCAAAAAATCGTATTTGTGGTCCGATTTGGCTCATATTTGGTGCACATAATACATGCAAGAATAGAAAGCGACCTATGAGAAAAAATCGCCGCTAGGTGGTGCAGGTATCGAGATATTCACAAAAATAGAATTCGTAGTCCGATTTGGCTGCAAATATCGAGATATTCACAAAAATAATATTTGTAGTCCGACTTGGCTCATATTTGGATCGCATAATACATGCAAGAATAGAAAGCGACCTATGAAAAAAAATCGCCGCTAGGTGGCGCAAGGATCGAGATATTCAAAAAATCGTATTTGTGGTCCGATTTGGCTCATATTTGGTGCACATAATGCATGCAAGAATAGAAAGCGACCCATGAGAAAAAATCGCTGCTAGGTGGTGCAAGTATCGAGATATTCACAAAAATCGTATTTGTGGTCCGATTTGGCTCATATTTGGAACACGTAATACATACAAGAATAGAAAGCGACCTATGAAAAAAATCGCCGCTAGGTGGCGCAAGGATCGAGATATTTAAAAAATCGTATTTGTGGTCCGATTTGGCTCATATTTGGTGCACATAATACATGCAAGAATAGAAAGCGACCTATGAGAAAAAGTCGCTGCTAGGTGGTGCAAGTATCGAGATATTCACAAATATAGTATTTGTAGTCCGATTTGGCTACAAATATCGAGATATTCACAAAAATAATATTTGTAGTCCGACTTGGCTCATATTTGGTGCACATAATACATACAAGAATAGAAAGCGACCTATGAAAAAATTGCCGCTAGGTGGCGCAAGGATCGAGATATTTAAAAAATCGTATTTGTGGTCCGATTTGGCTCATATTTGGTGCACATAATACATGCAAGAATAGAAAGCGACCTATGAAAAAAATCGCCGCTAGGTGGCACAAGGATCGAGATATTCACAAAAATCATATTTGTAGTCCGATTTGGCTCATATTTGGAACACGTAATACATACAAGAATAGAAAGCGACCTATGAAATAAATCGCCGCTAGGTAGCGCAAGGATCGAGAAATTCAAAAAATCGTATTTGTGGTCCGATTTGGTTTATATTTGGTGCACATAATACATGCAAGAATAGAAAGCGACCTATGAAAACAATCGCCGCTAGGTGGCGCAAGGATCGAGATATTCACAAAAATCGTATTTGTGGTCCGATTTGGCTCATATTTGGTGCACATAATACATGCAAGAGTGAAAGTGACCTATGAGAAAAAATCGCTGCTAGGTGGTGCAAGTATCGAGATATTCACAAAAATAGTATTTGTAGTCCGATTTGGCTGCAAATATCGAGATATTCACAAAAATAATATTTGTAGTCAGACTTGGCTCATATTTGGATCGCATAATACATACAAGAATAGAAAGCGACCTATGAAAAAAATCGCCGCTAGGTGGCGCAAGGATCGAGATATTCAAAAAATCATATTTGTCGTCCGATTTGGTTTATATTTGGTGCACATAATACATGCAAGAATAGAAAGCGACTTATGACAAAAAATCGCTGCTAGGTGGTGCAAGTATCGAGATATTCACAAAAATAGTATTTGTAGTCCGATTTGGCTCATATTTGGATCGCATAATACATACAAGAATAGAAAGCGACCTATGAAAAAAAATCGCCGCTAGGTGGCGCAAGGATCGAGATATTCAAAAAATCGTATTTGTGGTCCGATTTGGCTCATATTTGGTGCACATAATACATGCAAGAATAGAAAGCGACCTATGAGAAAAAATCGCCGCTAGGTGGTGCAAGTATCGAGATATTCACAAAAATAGTATTCGTAGTCCGATTTGGCTGCAAATATCGAGATATTCACAAAAATAATATTTGTAGTCCGACTTGGCTCATATTTGGATCGCATAATACATGCAAGAATAGAAAGCGACCTATGAAAAAAAATCGCCGCTAGGTGGCGCAAGGATCGAGATATTCAAAAAATCGTATTTGTTGTCCGATTTGGCTCATATTTGGTGCACATAATACATGCAAGAATAGAATGCGAACTATGAAAAAAATCGCCGCTAAGTGGCGCAAGGATCGAGATATTTAAAAAATCGTATTTGTGGTCCGATTTGGCTCATATTTGGTGCACATAATACATGCAAGAATAGAAAGCGACCTATGAGAAAAAATCGCTGCTAGGTGGTGCAAGTATCGAGATATTCACAAAAATAGTATTTGTAGTCCGATTTGGCTGCAAATATCGAGATATTCACAAAAATAACATTTGTAGTCCGACTTGGCTCATATTTGGTGCACATAATACATACAAGAATAGAAAGCGACCTATGAAAAAAGCGCCGCTAGGTGGCGCAAGGATCGAGATATTTAAAAAATCGTATTTGTGGTCCGATTTGGCTCATATTTGGTGCACATAATACATGCAAGAATAGAAAGCGACCTATGAGAAAAAATCGCTGCTAGGTGGTGCAAGTATCGAGATATTCACAAAAATAGTATTTGTAGTCCGATTTGGCCGCAAATATCGAGATATTCACAAAAATAATATTTGTAGTCCGACTTGGCTCATATTTGGTGCACATAATACATGCAAGAATAGAAAGCGACCTATGAAAAAAATCGCCGCTAGGTGGCGCAAGGATCGAGATATTTAAAAAATCGTATTTGTGGTCCGATTTGGCTCATATTTGGTGCACATAATACATGCAAGGATAGAAAGCGACCTATGAAAAAAAATCGCCGCTAGGTGGCACAAGGATCGAGATATTCACAAAAATCATATTTGTAGTCCGATTTGGCTCATATTTGGAACGCGTAATACATACAAGAATAGAAAGCGACCTATGAAAAAAATCGCCGCTAGGTAGCGCAAGGATCGAGAAATTCAAAAAATCGTATTTGTGGTCCGATTTGGTTTATATTTGGTGCACATAATACATGCAAGAATAGAAAGCGACCTATGAAAAAAATCGCCGCTAGGTGGCGCAAGGATCGAGATATTCACAAAAATCGTATTTGTAGTCCGATTTGGCTCATATTTGGAACACGTAATACATACAAGAATAGAAAGCGACCTATGAAAAAAATCGCCGCTAGGTGGCGCAAGGATCGAGATACTCAAAAAATCATATTTGTCGTCCGATTTGGTTTATATTTGGTGCACATAATATATGCAAGAATAGAAAGCGACCTATGAAAAAAATCGCCGCTAGGTGGCTCAATGATCGAGATATTCACAAAAATCGTATTTGTAGTCCGATTTGGCTCATATTTGGAACACGTAATACATACAAGAATAGAAAGCGACCTATGAACAAAATCGCCGCTAGATGGCGCAAGGATCGAGATATTTACAAAAATCGTATTTGTGGTCCGATTTGGCTCATATTTGGTGCAAATAATACATGCAAGGGTGAAAGCGACCTATGAGAAAAAATCGCTGCTAGGTGGTGCAAGTATCGAGATATTCACAAAAATAGTATTTGTAGTCCGATTTGGCTGCAAATATCGAGATATTCACAAAAATAATATTTGTAGTCAGACTTGGCTCATATTTGGATCGCATAATACATACAAGAATAGAAAGTGACCTATAAAAAAAAATCGCCGCTAGGTGGCGCAAGGATCGAGATATTCACAAAAATCGTATTTGTAGTCCGATTTGGCTCATATTTGGAACACGTAATACATACAAGAATAGAAAGCGACCTATGAAAAAAATCGCCGCTAGGTGGCGCAAGGATCGAGATATTTACAAAAATCGTATTTGTAGTCCGATTTGGCTCATATTTGGAACACGTAATACATACAAGAATAGAAAGCGACCTATGAAAAAAATCGAAGCTAGGTGGCGCAAGGATCGAGATATTCACAAAAATCATATTTGTGGTCCGATTTGGTTTATATTTGGTGCACATAATACATGCAAGAATAGAAAGCGACCTATGAAAAATCGCCGCTAGATGGCGCAAGGATCGAGATATTCACAAAAATCGTATTTGTAGTCCGATTTGGCTCATATTTGGAACACGTAATACATACAAGAATAGAAAGCGACCTATGAAAAAAATCGCCGCTAGGTGGCGCAAGGATCGAGATACTCAAAAAATCATATTTGTCGTCCGATTTGGTTTATATTTGGTGCACATAATATATGCAAGAATAGAAAGCGACCTATGAAAAAAATCGCCGCTAGGTGGCGCAAGGATCGAGATATTCACAAAAATCGTATTTGTAGTCCGATTTGGCTCATATTTGGAACACGTAATACATACAAGAATAGAAAGCGACCTATGAACAAAATCGCCGCTAGATGGCGCAAGGATCGAGATATTTACAAAAATCGTATTTGTAGTCCGATTTGGCTCATATTTGGAACACGTAATACATGCAAGAATAGAAAGCGACCTATGAGAAAAAATCGCCGCTAGGTGGTGCAAGTATCGAGATATTCACAAAAATAGTATTCGTAGTCCGATTTGGCTGCAAATATCGAGATATTCACAAAAATAATATTTGTAGTCCGACTTGGCTCATATTTGGATCGCATAATACATGCAAGAATAGAAAGCGACCTATGAAAAAAAATCGCCGCTAGGTGGCGCAAGGATCGAGATATTCAAAAAATCGTATTTGTGGTCCGATTTGGCTCATATTTGGTGCACATAATGCATGCAAGAATAGAAAGCGACCCATGAGAAAAAATCGCTGCTAGGTGGTGCAAGTATCGAGATATTCACAAAAATCGTATTTGTGGTCCGATTTGGCTCATATTTGGAACACGTAATACATACAAGAATAGAAAGCGACCTATGAAAAAAATCGCCGCTAGGTGGCGCAAGGATCGAGATATTTAAAAAATCGTATTTGTGGTCCGATTTGGCTCATATTTGGTGCACATAATACATGCAAGAATAGAAAGCGACCTATGAGAAAAAATCGCTGCTAGGTGGTGCAAGTATCGAGATATTCACAAATATAGTATTTGTAGTCCGATTTGGCTGCAAATATCGAGATATTCACAAAAATAATATTTGTAGTCCGACTTGGCTCATATTTGGTGCACATAATACATACAAGAATAGAAAGCGACCTATGAAAAAATTGCCGCTAGGTGGCGCAAGGATCGAGATATTTAAAAAATCGTATTTGTGGTCCGATTTGGCTCATATTTGGTGCACATAATACATGCAAGAATAGAAAGCGACCTATGAAAAAAATCGCCGCTAGGTGGCACAAGGATCGAGATATTCACAAAAATCATATTTGTAGTCCGATTTGGCTCATATTTGGAACACGTAATACATACAAGAATAGAAAGCGACCTATGAAATAAATCGCCGCTAGGTAGCGCAAGGATCGAGAAATTCAAAAAATCGTATTTGTGGTCCGATTTGGTTTATATTTGGTGCACATAATACATGCAAGAGTGAAAGTGACCTATGAGAAAAAATCGCTGCTAGGTGGTGCAAGTATCGAGATATTCACAAAAATAGTATTTGTAGTCCGATTTGGCTGCAAATATCGAGATATTCACAAAAATAATATTTGTAGTCAGACTTGGCTCATATTTGGATCGCATAATACATACAAGAATAGAAAGCGACCTATGAAAACAATCGCCGCTAGGTGGCGCAAGGATCGAGATATTCACAAAAATCGTATTTGTGGTCCGATTTGGCTCATATTTGGTGCACATAATACATGCAAGAGTGAAAGTGACCTATGAGAAAAAATCGCTGCTAGGTGGTGCAAGTATCGAGATATTCACAAAAATAGTATTTGTAGTCCGATTTGGCTGCAAATATCGAGATATTCACAAAAATAATATTTGTAGTCAGACTTGGCTCATATTTGGATCGCATAATACATACAAGAATAGAAAGCGACCTATGAAAAAAATCGCCGCTAGGTGGCGCAAGGATCGAGATATTCAAAAAATCATATTTGTCGTCCGATTTGGTTTATATTTGGTGCACATAATACATGCAAGAATAGAAAGCGACTTATGACAAAAAATCGCTGCTAGGTGGTGCAAGTATCGAGATATTCACAAAAATAGTATTTGTAGTCCGATTTGGCTCATATTTGGATCGCATAATACATACAAGAATAGAAAGCGACCTATGAAAAAAAATCGCCGCTAGGTGGCGCAAGGATCGAGATATTCACAAAAATCGTATTTGTGGTCCGATTTGGCTCATATTTGGAACACGTAATACATACAAGAATAGAAAGCGACCTATGAAAAAAATCGCCGCTAGGTGGCGCAAGGATCGAGATATTCAAAAAATCGTATTTGTGGTCCGATTTGGCTCATATTTGGTGCACATAATACATGCAAGAATAGAAAGCGACCTATGAGAAAAAATCGCCGCTAGGTGGTGCAAGTATCGAGATATTCACAAAAATAGTATTCGTAGTCCGATTTGGCTGCAAATATCGAGATATTCACAAAAATAATATTTGTAGTCCGACTTGGCTCATATTTGGATCGCATAATACATGCAAGAATAGAAAGCGACCTATGAAAAAAAATCGCCGCTAGGTGGCGCAAGGATCGAGATATTCAAAAAATCGTATTTGTTGTCCGATTTGGCTCATATTTGGTGCACATAATACATGCAAGAATAGAATGCGAACTATGAAAAAAATCGCCGCTAAGTGGCGCAAGGATCGAGATATTTAAAAAATCGTATTTGTGGTCCGATTTGGCTCATATTTGGTGCACATAATACATGCAAGAATAGAAAGCGACCTATGAGAAAAAATCGCTGCTAGGTGGTGCAAGTATCGAGATATTCACAAAAATAGTATTTGTAGTCCGATTTGGCTGCAAATATCGAGATATTCACAAAAATAACATTTGTAGTCCGACTTGGCTCATATTTGGTGCACATAATACATACAAGAATAGAAAGCGACCTATGAAAAAAGCGCCGCTAGGTGGCGCAAGGATCGAGATATTTAAAAAATCGTATTTGTGGTCCGATTTGGCTCATATTTGGTGCACATAATACATGCAAGAATAGAAAGCGACCTATGAGAAAAAATCGCTGCTAGGTGGTGCAAGTATCGAGATATTCACAAAAATAGTATTTGTAGTCCGATTTGGCTGCAAATATCGAGATATTCACAAAAATAATATTTGTAGTCCGACTTGGCTCATATTTGGTGCACATAATACATGCAAGAATAGAAAGCGACCTATGAAAAAAATCGCCGCTAGGTGGCGCAAGGATCGAGATATTTAAAAAATCGTATTTGTGGTCCGATTTGGCTCATATTTGGTGCACATAATACATGCAAGGATAGAAAGCGACCTATGAAAAAAAATCGCCGCTAGGTGGCACAAGGATCGAGATATTCACAAAAATCATATTTGTAGTCCGATTTGGCTCATATTTGGAACGCGTAATACATACAAGAATAGAAAGCGACCTATGAAAAAAATCGCCGCTAGGTAGCGCAAGGATCGAGAAATTCAAAAAATCGTATTTGTGGTCCGATTTGGTTTATATTTGGTGCACATAATACATGCAAGAATAGAAAGCGACCTATGAAAAAAATCGCCGCTAGGTGGCGCAAGGATCGAGATATTCACAAAAATCGTATTTGTAGTCCGATTTGGCTCATATTTGGAACACGTAATACATACAAGAATAGAAAGCGACCTATGAAAAAAATCGCCGCTAGGTGGCGCAAGGATCGAGATACTCAAAAAATCATATTTGTCGTCCGATTTGGTTTATATTTGGTGCACATAATATATGCAAGAATAGAAAGCGACCTATGAAAAAAATCGCCGCTAGGTGGCTCAATGATCGAGATATTCACAAAAATCGTATTTGTAGTCCGATTTGGCTCATATTTGGAACACGTAATACATACAAGAATAGAAAGCGACCTATGAACAAAATCGCCGCTAGATGGCGCAAGGATCGAGATATTTACAAAAATCGTATTTGTGGTCCGATTTGGCTCATATTTGGTGCAAATAATACATGCAAGGGTGAAAGCGACCTATGAGAAAAAATCGCTGCTAGGTGGTGCAAGTATCGAGATATTCACAAAAATAGTATTTGTAGTCCGATTTGGCTGCAAATATCGAGATATTCACAAAAATAATATTTGTAGTCAGACTTGGCTCATATTTGGATCGCATAATACATACAAGAATAGAAAGTGACCTATAAAAAAAAATCGCCGCTAGGTGGCGCAAGGATCGAGATATTCACAAAAATCGTATTTGTAGTCCGATTTGGCTCATATTTGGAACACGTAATACATACAAGAATAGAAAGCGACCTATGAAAAAAATCGCCGCTAGGTGGCGCAAGGATCGAGATATTTACAAAAATCGTATTTGTAGTCCGATTTGGCTCATATTTGGAACACGTAATACATACAAGAATAGAAAGCGACCTATGAAAAAAATCGAAGCTAGGTGGCGCAAGGATCGAGATATTCACAAAAATCATATTTGTGGTCCGATTTGGTTTATATTTGGTGCACATAATACATGCAAGAATAGAAAGCGACCTATGAAAAATCGCCGCTAGATGGCGCAAGGATCGAGATACTCACAAAAATCGTATTTGTAGTCCGATTTGGCTCATATTTGGAACACGTAATACATACAAGAATAGAAAGCGACCTATGAAAAAAATCGCCGCTAGGTGGCGCAAGGATCGAGATACTCAAAAAATCATATTTGTCGTCCGATTTGGTTTATATTTGGTGCACATAATATATGCAAGAATAGAAAGCGACCTATGAAAAAAATCGCCGCTAGGTGGCGCAAGGATCGAGATATTCACAAAAATCGTATTTGTAGTCCGATTTGGCTCATATTTGGAACACGTAATACATACAAGAATAGAAAGCGACCTAAGAACAAAATCGCCGCTAGATGGCGCAAGGATCGAGATATTTACAAAAATCGTATTTGTAGTCCGATTTGGCTCATATTTGGAACACGTAATACATGCAAGAATAGAAAGCGACCTATGAGAAAAAATCGCCGCTAGGTGGTGCAAGTATCGAGATATTCACAAAAATAGTATTCGTAGTCCGATTTGGCTGCAAATATCGAGATATTCACAAAAATAATATTTGTAGTCCGACTTGGCTCATATTTGGATCGCATAATACATGCAAGAATAGAAAGCGACCTATGAAAAAAAATCGCCGCTAGGTGGCGCAAGGATCGAGATATTCAAAAAATCGTATTTGTTGTCCGATTTGGCTCATATTTGGTGCACATAATACATGCAAGAATAGAAAGCGACCTATGAAAAAAATCGCCGCTAGGTGGAGATATTCACAAAAATCGTATTTGTGGTCCGATTTGGCTCATATTTGGACACGTAATACATACAAGAATAGAAAGCGACCTATGAAAAAAATCGCCGCTAGGTGGCACAAGGATCGAGATATTCACAAAAATCATATTTGTAGTCCGATTTGGCTCATATCTGGAACACGTAATACATACAAGAATAGAAAGCGACCTATGAAAAAAATCGCCGCTAGGTGGCGCAAGGATCGAGATATTTAAAAAATCGTATTTGTGGTCCGATTTGGCTCATATTTGGTGCACATAATACAGGCAAGAATAGAAAGCGACCTATGAGAAAAAATCGCTGCTAGGTGGTGCAAGTATCGAGATATTCACAAATATAGTATTTGTAGTCCGATTTGGCTGCAAATATCGAGATATTCACAAAAATAATATTTGTAGTCCGACTTGGCTCATATTTGGATCGCATAATACATACAAGAATAGAAAGCGACCTATGAAAAAAATCGCCGCTAGGTGGCGCAAGGATCGAGATATTCAAAAAATCATATTTGTCGTCCGATTTGGTTTATATTTGGTGCACATAATACATGCAAGAATAGAAAGCGACTTATGACAAAAAATCGCTGCTAGGTGGTGCAAGTATCGAGATATTCACAAAAATAATATTTGTAGTCCGATTTGGCTCATATTTGGATCGCATAATACATACAAGAATAGAAAGCGACCTATGAAAAAAAATCGCCGCTAGGTGGCGCAAGGATCGATATATTCACAAAAATCGTATTTGTGGTCCGATTTGGCTCATATTTGGAACACGTAATACATACAAGAATAGAAAGCGACCTATGAAAAAAATCGCCGCTAGGTGGCGCAAGGATCGAGATATTCAAAAAATCGTATTTGTGGTCCGATTTGGCTCATATTTGGTGCACATAATACATGCAAGAATAGAAAGCGACCTATGAGAAAAAATCGCCGCTAGGTGGTGCAAGTATCGAGATATTCACAAAAATAGTATTCGTAGTCCGATTTGGCTGCAAATATCGAGATATTCACAAAAATAATATTTGTAGTCCGACTTGGCTCATATTTGGATCGCATAATACATGCAAGAATAGAAAGCGACCTATGAAAAAAAATCGCCGCTAGGTGGCGCAAGGATCGAGATATTCAAAAAATCGTATTTGTTGTCCGATTTGGCTCATATTTGGTGCACATAATACATGCAAGAATAGAAAGCGACCTATGAAAAAAATCGCCGCTAGGTGGAGATATTCACAAAAATCGTATTTGTGGTCCGATTTGGCTCATATTTGGACACGTAATACATACAAGAATAGAATGCGAACTATGAAAAAAATCGCCGCTAAGTGGCGCAAGGATCGAGATATTTAAAAAATCGTATTTGTGGTCCGATTTGGCTCATATTTGGTGCACATAATACATGCAAGAATAGAAAGCGACCTATGAGAAAAAATCGCTGCTAGGTGGTGCAAGTATCGAGATATTCACAAAAATAGTATTTGTAGTCCGATTTGGCTGCAAATATCGAGATATTCACAAAAATAACATTTGTAGTCCGACTTGGCTCATATTTGGTGCACATAATACATACAAGAATAGAAAGCAACCTATGAAAAAAATCGCCGCTAGGTGGCGCAAGGATCGAGATATTCAAAAAATCGTATTTGTGGTCCGATTTGGCTCATATTTGGTGCACATAATACATGCAAGGATAGAAAGCGACCTATGAAAAAAAATCGCCGCTAGGTGGCGCAAGGATCGAGATATTCACAAAAATCGTATTTGTGGTCCGATTTGGCTCATATTTGGAACACGTAATACATACAAGAATAGAAAGCGACCTATGAAAAAAATCGCCGCTAGATGGCGCAAGGATCGAGATATTCACAAAAATCGTATTTGTAGTCCGATTTGGCTCATATTTGGAACACATAATACATGCAAGAATAGAAAGCGACCCATGAGAAAAAAGCGCTGCTAGGTGGTGCAAGTATCGTGATATTCACAAAAATCGTATTTGTGGTCCGATTTGGCTCATATTTGGAACACGTAATACATACAAGAATAGAAAGCAACCTATGAAAAAAATCGCCGCTAGGTGGCGCAAGGATCGAGATATTCAAAAAATCGTATTTGTGGTCCGATTTGGCTCATATTTGGTGCACATAATACATGCAAGAATAGAAAGCGACCTATGAGAAAAAATCGCCGCTAGGTGGTGCAAGTATCGAGATATTCACAAAAATAGTATTCGTAGTCCGATTTGGCTGCAAATATCGAGATATTCACAAAAATAATATTTGTAGTCCGACTTGGCTCATATTTGGATCGCATAATACATGCAAGAATAGAAAGCGACCTATGAAAAAAAATCGCCGCTAGGTGGCGCAAGGATCGAGATATTCAAAAAATCGTATTTGTGGTCCGATTTGGCTCATATTTGGTGCACATAATACATGCAAGAATAGAAAGCGACCCATGAGAAAAAATCGCTGCTAGGTGGTGCAAGTATCGAGATATTCACAAAAATCGTATTTGTGGTCCGATTTGGCTCATATTTGGAACACGTAATACATACAAGAATAGAAAGCGACCTATGAAAAAAATCGCCGCTAGGTGGCGCAAGGATCGAGATATTTAAAAAATCGTATTTGTGGTCCGATTTGGCTCATATTTGGTGCACATAATACATGCAAGAATAGAAAGCGACCTATGAGAAAAAATCGCTGCTAGGTGGTGCAAGTATCGAGATATTCACAAATATAATATTTGTAGTCCGATTTGGCTGCAAATATCGAGATATTCACAAAAATAATATTTGTAGTCCGACTTGGCTCATATTTGGTGCACATAATACATACAAGAATAGAAAGCGACCTATGAAAAAATCGCCGCTAGGTGGCGCAAGGATCGAGATATTTAAAAAATCGTATTTGTGGTCCGATTTGGCTCATATTTGGTGCACATAATACATGCAAGAATAGAAAGCGACCTATGAAAAAAATCGCCGCTAGGTGGCACAAGGATCGAGATATTCACAAAAATCATATTTGTAGTCCGATTTGGCTCATATTTGGAACACGTAATACATACAAGAATAGAAAGCGACCTATGAAAAAAATCGCCGCTAGGTAGCGCAAGGATCGAGAAATTCAAAAAATCGTATTTGTGGTCCGATTTGGTTTATATTTGGTGCACATAATACATGCAAGAATAGAAAGCGACCTATGAAAACAATCGCCGCTAGGTGGCGCAAGGATCGAAATATTCACAAAAATCGTATTTGTGGTCCGATTTGGCTCATATTTGGTGCACATAATACATGCAAGAGTGAAAGTGACCTATGAGAAAAAATCGCTGCTAGGTGGTGCAAGTATCGAGATATTCACAAAAATAGTATTTGTAGTCCGATTTGGCTGCAAATATCGAGATATTCACAAAAATAATATTTGTAGTCAGACTTGGCTCATATTTAGATCGCATAATACATACAAGAATAGAAAGTGACCTATAAAAAAAAATCGCCGCTAGGTGGCACAAGGATCGAGATATTCACAAAAATCATATTTGTGGTCCGATTTGGTTTATATTTGGTGCACATAATACATGCAAGAATAGAAAGCGACCTATGAAAAAAATCGCCGCTAGATGGCGCAAGGATCGAGATATTCACAAAAATCGTATTTGTAGTCCGATTTGGCTCATATTTGGAACACGTAATACATAAAAGAATAGAAAGCGACCTATGAAAAAAATCGCCGCTAGGTGGCGCAAGGATCGAGATATTCAAAAAATCATATTTGTCGTCCGATTTGGTTTATATTTGGTGCACATAATACATGCAAGAATAGAAAGCGACTTATGACAAAAAATCGCTGCTAGGTGGTGCAAGTATCGAGATATTCACAAAAATAGTATTTGTAGTCCGATTTGGCTCATATTTGGATCGCATAATACATACAAGAATAGAAAGCGACCTATGAAAAAAAATCGCCGCTAGGTGGCGCAAGGATCGAGATATTCACAAAAATCGTATTTGTGGTCCGATTTGGCTCATATTTGGAACACGTAATACATACAAGAATAGAAAGCGACCTATGAAAAAAATCGCCGCTAGGTGGCGCAAGGATCGAGATATTCAAAAAATCGTATTTGTGGTCCGATTTGGCTCATATTTGGTGCACATAATACATGCAAGAATAGAAAGCGACCTATGAGAAAAAATCGCCGCTAGGTGGTGCAAGTATCGAGATATTCACAAAAATAGTATTCGTAGTCCGATTTGGCTGCAAATATCGAGATATTCACAAAAATAATATTTGTAGTCCGACTTGGCTCATATTTGGATCGCATAATACATGCAAGAATAGAAAGCGACCTATGAAAAAAAATCGCCGCTAGGTGGCGCAAGGATCGAGATATTCAAAAAATCGTATTTGTTGTCCGATTTGGCTCATATTTGGTGCACATAATACATGCAAGAATAGAAAGCGACATATGAAAAAAATCGCCGCTAGGTGGAGATATTCACAAAAATCGTATTTGTGGTCCGATTTGGCTCATATTTGGACACGTAATACATACAAGAATAGAATGCGAACTATGAAAAAAATCGCCGCTAAGTGGCGCAAGGATCGAGATATTTAAAAAATCGTATTTGTGGTCCGATTTGGCTCATATTTGGTGCACATAATACATGCAAGTATAGAAAGCGACCTATAAGAAAAAATCGCTGCTAGGTGGTGCAAGTATCGAGATATTCACAAAAATAGTATTTGTAGTCCGATTTGGCTGCAAATATCGAGATATTCACAAAAATAATATTTGTAGTCCGACTTGGCTCATATTTGGTGCACATAATACATACAAGAATAGAAAACGACCTATGAAAAAAATCGCCGCTAGGTGGCGCAAGGATCGAGATATTTAAAAAATCGTATTTGTGGTCCGATTTGGCTCATATTTGGTGCACATAATACATGCAAGAATAGAAAGCGACATATGAAAAAAAAATCGCCGCTAGGTGGCACAAGGATCGAGATATTCACAAAAATCATATTTGTAGTCCGATTTGGCTCATATTTGGAACGCGTAATACATACAAGAATAGAAAGCGACCTATGAAAAAAATCGCCGCTAGGTAGCGCAAGGATCGAGAAATTCAAAAAATCGTATTTGTGGTCCGATTTGGTTTATATTTGGTGCACATAATACATGCAAGAATAGAAAGCGACCTATAAAAAAAATCGCCGCTAGGTGGCGCAAGGATCGAGATATTCACAAAAATCGTATTTGTGGTCCGATTTGGCTCATATTTGGAACACGTAATACATACAAGAATAGAAAGCGACCTATGAAAAAAACCGCCGCTAGGTGGCGCAAGGATCGAGATATTCAAAAAATCGTATTTGTGGTCCGATTTGGCTCATATTTGGTGCACATAATACATGCAAGGGTGAAAGCGACCTATGAGAAAAAATCGCTGCTAGGTGGTGCAAGTATCGAGATATTCACAAAAATAGTATTTGTAGTCCGATTTGGCTGCAAATATCGAGATATTCGCAAAAATAATATTTGTAGTCAGACTTGGCTCATATTTGGATCGCATAATACATACAAGAATAGAAAGTGACCTATAAAAAAAAATCGCCACTAGGTGGCACAAGGATCGAGATATTCACAAAAATCATATTTGTGGTCCGATTTGGTTTATATTTGGTGCACATAATACATGCAAGAATAGAAAGCGACCTATGAAAAAAATCGCCGCTAGGTGGCGCAAGGATCGAGATATTCACAAAAATCGTATTTGTGGTCCGATTTGGCTCATATTTGGAACACGTAATACATACAAGAATAGAAAGCGACCTATGAAAAAAATCGCCGCTAGGTGGCGCAAGGATCGAGATATTCAAAAAATCGTATTTGTGGTCCGATTTGGCTCATATTTGGTGCACATAATACATGCAAGAGTGAAAGCGACCTATGAGAAAAAATCGCTGCTAGGTGGTGCAAGTATCGAGATATTCACAAAAATAGTATTTGTAGTCCGATTTGGCTGCAAATATCGAGATATTCACAAAAATAATATTTGTAGTCAGACTCGGCTCATATTTGGATCGCATAATACATACAAGAATAGAAAGTGACCTATAAAAAAAAATCGCCGCTAGGTGGCACAAGGATCGAGATATTCACAAAAATCATATTTGTGGTCCGATTTGGTTTATATTTGGTGCACATAATACATGCAAGAATAGAAAGCGACCTATGAAAAAATCGCCGCTAGATGGCGCAAGGATCGAGATATTCACAAAAATCGTATTTGTAGTCCGATTTGGCTCATATTTGGAACACGTAATACATACAAGAATAGAAAGCGACCTATGAAAAAAATCGCCTCTAGGTGGCGCAAGGATCGAGATATTCAAAAAATCATATTTGTCGTCCGATTTGGTTTATATTTGGTGCACATAATACATGCAAGAATAGAAAGCGACCTATGAAAAAAATCGCCGCTAGGTGGCACAAGGATCGAGATATTCACAAAAATCGTATTTGTAGTCCGATTTGGCTCATATTTGGAACACGTAATACATACAAGAATAGAAAGCGACCTATGAACAAAATCGCCGCTAGATGGCGCAAGGATCGAGATATTCACAAAAATCGTATTTGTAGTCCGATTTGGCTCATATTTGGAACACGTAATACATACAAGAATAGAAAGCGACCTATGAAAAAAATCGAAGCTAGGTGGCGCAAGGATCGAGATATTCAAAAAATCATATTTGTGGTCCGATTTGGTTTATATTTGGATCGCATAATACATACAAGGATAGAAAGCGACCTATGAAAAAAAATCGCCGCTAGGTGGCGCAAGGATCGAGATATTCACAAAAATCGTATTTGTGGTCCGATTTGGCTCATATTTGGAACACGAAATACATACAAGAATAGAAAGCGACCTATGAAAAAAATCGCCGCTAGGTGGCGCAAGGATCGAGATATTCAAAAAATCGTATTTGTGGTCCGATTTGGCTCATATTTGGAACACATAATACATGCAAGAATAGAAAGCGACCTGTGAAAAAAATCGCCGCTAGATGGCGCAAGGATCGAGATATTCACAAAAATCGTATTTGTAGTCCGATTTGGCTCATATTTGGAACACGTAATATATGCAAGAATAGAAAGCGACCCATGAGAAAAAATCGCTGCTAGGTGGTGCAAGTATCGAAATATTCACAAAAATCGTATTTGTGGTCCGATTTGGCTCATATTTGGAACACGTAATACATACAAGAATAGAAAGCAACCTATGAAAAAAATCGCTGCTAGGTGGCGCAAGGATCGAGATATTCAAAAAATCGTATTTGTGGTCCGATTTGGCTCATATTTGGTGCACATAATACATGCAAGAATAGAAAGCGACCTATGAGAAAAAATCGCCGCTAGGTGGTGCAGGTATCGAGATATTCACAAAAATAGAATTCGTAGTCCGATTTGGCTGCAAATATCGAGATATTCACAAAAATAATATTTGTAGTCCGACTTGGCTCATATTTGGATCGCATAATACATGCAAGAATAGAAAGCGACCTATGAAAAAAAATCGCCGCTAGGTGGCGCAAGGATCGAGATATTCAAAAAATCGTATTTGTGGTCCGATTTGGTTCATATTTGGTGCACATAATGCATGCAAGAATAGAAAGCGACCCATGAGAAAAAATCGCTGCTAGGTGGTGCAAGTATCGAGATATTCACAAAAATCGTATTTGTGGTCCGATTTGGCTCATATTTGGAACACGTAATACATACAAGAATAGAAAGCGACCTATGAAAAAAATCGCCGCTAGGTGGCGCAAGGATCGAGATATTTAAAAAATCGTATTTGTGGTCCGATTTGGCTCATATTTGGTGCACATAATACATGCAAGAATAGAAAGCGACCTATGAGAAAAAGTCGCTGCTAGGTGGTGCAAGTATCGAGATATTCACAAATATAGTATTTGTAGTCCGATTTGGCTACAAATATCGAGATATTCACAAAAATAATATTTGTAGTCCGACTTGGCTCATATTTGGTGCACATAATACATACAAGAATAGAAAGCGACCTATGAAAAAATTGCCGCTAGGTGGCGCAAGGATCGAGATATTTAAAAAATCGTATTTGTGGTCCGATTTGGCTCATATTTGGTCCACATAATACATGCAAGAATAGAAAGCGACCTATGAAAAAAATCGCCGCTAGGTGGCACAAGGATCGAGATATTCACAAAAATCATATTTGTAGTCCGATTTGGCTCATATTTGGAACACGTAATACATACAAGAATAGAAAGCGACCTATGAAATAAATCGCCGCTAGGTAGCGCAAGGATCGAGAAATTCAAAAAATCGTATTTGTGGTCCGATTTGGTTTATATTTGGTGCACATAATACATGCAAGAATAGAAAGCGACCTATGAAAACAATCGCCGCTAGGTGGCGCAAGGATCGAGATATTCACAAAAATCGTATTTGTGGTCCGATTTGGCTCATATTTGGTGCACATAATACATGCAAGAGTGAAAGTGACCTATGAGAAAAAATCGCTGCTAGGTGGTGCAAGTATCGAGATATTCACAAAAATAGTATTTGTAGTCCGATTTGGCTGCAAATATCGAGATATTCACAAAAATAATATTTGTAGTCAGACTTGGCTCATATTTGGATCGCATAATACATACAAGAATAGAAAGCGACCTATGAAAAAAATCGCCGCTAGGTGGCGCAAGGATCGAGATATTCAAAAAATCATATTTGTCGTCCGATTTGGTTTATATTTGGTGCACATAATACATGCAAGAATAGAAAGCGACTTATGACAAAAAATCGCTGCTAGGTGGTGCAAGTATCGAGATATTCACAAAAATAGTATTTGTAGTCCGATTTGGCTCATATTTGGATCGCATAATACATACAAGAATAGAAAGCGACCTATGAAAAAAAATCGCCGCTAGGTGGCGCAAGGATCGAGATATTCACAAAAATCGTATTTGTGGTCCGATTTGGCTCATATTTGGAACACGTAATACATACAAGAATAGAAAGCAACCTATGAAAAAAATCGCCGCTAGGTGGCGCAAGGATCGAGATATTCAAAAAATCGTATTTGTGGTCCGATTTGGCTCATATTTGGTGCACATAATACATGCAAGAATAGAAAGCGACCTATGAGAAAAAATCGCCGCTAGGTGGTGCAAGTATCGAGATATTCACAAAAATAGTATTCGTAGTCCGATTTGGCTGCAAATATCGAGATATTCACAAAAATAATATTTGTAGTCCGACTTGGCTCATATTTGGATCGCATAATACATGCAAGAATAGAAAGCGACCTATGAAAAAAAATCGCCGCTAGGTGGCGCAAGGATCGAGATATTCAAAAAATCGTATTTGTTGTCCGATTTGGCTCATATTTGGTGCACATAATACATGCAAGAATAGAATGCGAACTATGAAAAAAATCGCCGCTAAGTGGCGCAAGGATCGAGATATTTAAAAAATCGTATTTGTGGTCCGATTTGGCTCATATTTGGTGCACATAATACATGCAAGAATAGAAAGCGACCTATGAGAAAAAATCGCTGCTAGGTGGTGCAAGTATCGAGATATTCACAAAAATAGTATTTGTAGTCCGATTTGGCTGCAAATATCGAGATATTCACAAAAATAACATTTGTAGTCCGACTTGGCTCATATTTGGTGCACGTAATACATACAAGAATAGAAAGCGACCTATGAGAAAAAATCGCCGCTAGGTGGTGCAAGTATCGAGATATTCACAAAAATAGTATTCGTAGTCCGATTTGGCTGCAAATATCGAGATATTCACAAAAATAATATTTGTAGTCCGACTTGGCTCATATTTGGATCGCATAATACATGCAAGAATAGAAAGCGACCTATGAGAAAAAATCGCCGCTAGGTGGTGCAAGTATCGAGATATTCACAAAAATAGTATTCGTAGTCCGATTTGGCTGCAAATATCGAGATATTCACAAAAATAATATTTGTAGTCCGACTTGGCTCATATTTGGATCGCATAATACATGCAAGAATAGAAAGCGACCTATGAAAAAAAATCGCCGCTAGGTGGCGCAAGGATCGAGATATTCAAAAAATCGTATTTGTTGTCCGATTTGGCTCATATTTGGTGCACATAATACATGCAAGAATAGAAAGCGACATATGAAAAAAATCGCCGCTAGGTGGAGATATTCACAAAAATCGTATTTGTGGTCCGATTTGGCTCATATTTGGACACGTAATACATACAAGAATAGAATGCGAACTATGAAAAAAATCGCCGCTAAGTGGCGCAAGGATCGAGATATTTAAAAAATCGTATTTGTGGTCCGATTTGGCTCATATTTGGTGCACATAATACATGCAAGTATAGAAAGCGACCTATAAGAAAAAATCGCTGCTAGGTGGTGCAAGTATCGAGATATTCACAAAAATAGTATTTGTAGTCCGATTTGGCTGCAAATATCGAGATATTCACAAAAATAATATTTGTAGTCCGACTTGGCTCATATTTGGTGCACATAATACATACAAGAATAGAAAACGACCTATGAAAAAAATCGCCGCTAGGTGGCGCAAGGATCGAGATATTTAAAAAATCGTATTTGTGGTCCGATTTGGCTCATATTTGGTGCACATAATACATGCAAGAATAGAAAGCGACATATGAAAAAAAAATCGCCGCTAGGTGGCACAAGGATCGAGATATTCACAAAAATCATATTTGTAGTCCGATTTGGCTCATATTTGGAACGCGTAATACATACAAGAATAGAAAGCGACCTATGAAAAAAATCGCCGCTAGGTAGCGCAAGGATCGAGAAATTCAAAAAATCGTATTTGTGGTCCGATTTGGTTTATATTTGGTGCACATAATACATGCAAGAATAGAAAGCGACCTATAAAAAAAATCGCCGCTAGGTGGCGCAAGGATCGAGATATTCACAAAAATCGTATTTGTGGTCCGATTTGGCTCATATTTGGAACACGTAATACATACAAGAATAGAAAGCGACCTATGAAAAAAACCGCCGCTAGGTGGCGCAAGGATCGAGATATTCAAAAAATCGTATTTGTGGTCCGATTTGGCTCATATTTGGTGCACATAATACATGCAAGGGTGAAAGCGACCTATGAGAAAAAATCGCTGCTAGGTGGTGCAAGTATCGAGATATTCACAAAAATAGTATTTGTAGTCCGATTTGGCTGCAAATATCGAGATATTCGCAAAAATAATATTTGTAGTCAGACTTGGCTCATATTTGGATCGCATAATACATACAAGAATAGAAAGTGACCTATAAAAAAAAATCGCCACTAGGTGGCACAAGGATCGAGATATTCACAAAAATCATATTTGTGGTCCGATTTGGTTTATATTTGGTGCACATAATACATGCAAGAATAGAAAGCGACCTATGAAAAAAATCGCCGCTAGGTGGCGCAAGGATCGAGATATTCACAAAAATCGTATTTGTGGTCCGATTTGGCTCATATTTGGAACACGTAATACATACAAGAATAGAAAGCGACCTATGAAAAAAATCGCCGCTAGGTGGCGCAAGGATCGAGATATTCAAAAAATCGTATTTGTGGTCCGATTTGGCTCATATTTGGTGCACATAATACATGCAAGAGTGAAAGCGACCTATGAGAAAAAATCGCTGCTAGGTGGTGCAAGTATCGAGATATTCACAAAAATAGTATTTGTAGTCCGATTTGGCTGCAAATATCGAGATATTCACAAAAATAATATTTGTAGTCAGACTCGGCTCATATTTGGATCGCATAATACATACAAGAATAGAAAGTGACCTATAAAAAAAAATCGCCGCTAGGTGGCACAAGGATCGAGATATTCACAAAAATCATATTTGTGGTCCGATTTGGTTTATATTTGGTGCACATAATACATGCAAGAATAGAAAGCGACCTATGAAAAAATCGCCGCTAGATGGCGCAAGGATCGAGATATTCACAAAAATCGTATTTGTAGTCCGATTTGGCTCATATTTGGAACACGTAATACATACAAGAATAGAAAGCGACCTATGAAAAAAATCGCCTCTAGGTGGCGCAAGGATCGAGATATTCAAAAAATCATATTTGTCGTCCGATTTGGTTTATATTTGGTGCACATAATACATGCAAGAATAGAAAGCGACCTATGAAAAAAATCGCCGCTAGGTGGCACAAGGATCGAGATATTCACAAAAATCGTATTTGTAGTCCGATTTGGCTCATATTTGGAACACGTAATACATACAAGAATAGAAAGCGACCTATGAACAAAATCGCCGCTAGATGGCGCAAGGATCGAGATATTCACAAAAATCGTATTTGTAGTCCGATTTGGCTCATATTTGGAACACGTAATACATACAAGAATAGAAAGCGACCTATGAAAAAAATCGAAGCTAGGTGGCGCAAGGATCGAGATATTCAAAAAATCATATTTGTGGTCCGATTTGGTTTATATTTGGATCGCATAATACATACAAGGATAGAAAGCGACCTATGAAAAAAAATCGCCGCTAGGTGGCGCAAGGATCGAGATATTCACAAAAATCGTATTTGTGGTCCGATTTGGCTCATATTTGGAACACGAAATACATACAAGAATAGAAAGCGACCTATGAAAAAAATCGCCGCTAGGTGGCGCAAGGATCGAGATATTCAAAAAATCGTATTTGTGGTCCGATTTGGCTCATATTTGGAACACATAATACATGCAAGAATAGAAAGCGACCTGTGAAAAAAATCGCCGCTAGATGGCGCAAGGATCGAGATATTAACAAAAATCGTATTTGTAGTCCGATTTGGCTCATATTTGGAACACGTAATATATGCAAGAATAGAAAGCGACCCATGAGAAAAAATCGCTGCTAGGTGGTGCAAGTATCGAAATATTCACAAAAATCGTATTTGTGGTCCGATTTGGCTCATATTTGGAACACGTAATACATACAAGAATAGAAAGCAACCTATGAAAAAAATCGCTGCTAGGTGGCGCAAGGATCGAGATATTCAAAAAATCGTATTTGTGGTCCGATTTGGCTCATATTTGGTGCACATAATACATGCAAGAATAGAAAGCGACCTATGAGAAAAAATCGCCGCTAGGTGGTGCAGGTATCGAGATATTCACAAAAATAGAATTCGTAGTCCGATTTGGCTGCAAATATCGAGATATTCACAAAAATAATATTTGTAGTCCGACTTGGCTCATATTTGGATCGCATAATACATGCAAGAATAGAAAGCGACCTATGAAAAAAAATCGCCGCTAGGTGGCGCAAGGATCGAGATATTCAAAAAATCGTATTTGTGGTCCGATTTGGTTCATATTTGGTGCACATAATGCATGCAAGAATAGAAAGCGACCCATGAGAAAAAATCGCTGCTAGGTGGTGCAAGTATCGAGATATTCACAAAAATCGTATTTGTGGTCCGATTTGGCTCATATTTGGAACACGTAATACATACAAGAATAGAAAGCGACCTATGAAAAAAATCGCCGCTAGGTGGCGCAAGGATCGAGATATTTAAAAAATCGTATTTGTGGTCCGATTTGGCTCATATTTGGTGCACATAATACATGCAAGAATAGAAAGCGACCTATGAGAAAAAGTCGCTGCTAGGTGGTGCAAGTATCGAGATATTCACAAATATAGTATTTGTAGTCCGATTTGGCTACAAATATCGAGATATTCACAAAAATAATATTTGTAGTCCGACTTGGCTCATATTTGGTGCACATAATACATACAAGAATAGAAAGCGACCTATGAAAAAATTGCCGCTAGGTGGCGCAAGGATCGAGATATTTAAAAAATCGTATTTGTGGTCCGATTTGGCTCATATTTGGTGCACATAATACATGCAAGAATAGAAAGCGACCTATGAAAAAAATCGCCGCTAGGTGGCACAAGGATCGAGATATTCACAAAAATCATATTTGTAGTCCGATTTGGCTCATATTTGGAACACGTAATACATACAAGAATAGAAAGCGACCTATGAAATAAATCGCCGCTAGGTAGCGCAAGGATCGAGAAATTCAAAAAATCGTATTTGTGGTCCGATTTGGTTTATATTTGGTGCACATAATACATGCAAGAATAGAAAGCGACCTATGAAAACAATCGCCGCTAGGTGGCGCAAGGATCGAGATATTCACAAAAATCGTATTTGTGGTCCGATTTGGCTCATATTTGGTGCACATAATACATGCAAGAGTGAAAGTGACCTATGAGAAAAAATCGCTGCTAGGTGGTGCAAGTATCGAGATATTCACAAAAATAGTATTTGTAGTCCGATTTGGCTGCAAATATCGAGATATTCACAAAAATAATATTTGTAGTCAGACTTGGCTCATATTTGGATCGCATAATACATACAAGAATAGAAAGCGACCTATGAAAAAAATCGCCGCTAGGTGGCGCAAGGATCGAGATATTCAAAAAATCATATTTGTCGTCCGATTTGGTTTATATTTGGTGCACATAATACATGCAAGAATAGAAAGCGACTTATGACAAAAAATCGCTGCTAGGTGGTGCAAGTATCGAGATATTCACAAAAATAGTATTTGTAGTCCGATTTGGCTCATATTTGGATCGCATAATACATACAAGAATAGAAAGCGACCTATGAAAAAAAATCGCCGCTAGGTGGCGCAAGGATCGAGATATTCACAAAAATCGTATTTGTGGTCCGATTTGGCTCATATTTGGAACACGTAATACATACAAGAATAGAAAGCGACCTATGAAAAAAATCGCCGCTAGGTGGCGCAAGGATCGAGATATTCAAAAAATCGTATTTGTGGTCCGATTTGGCTCATATTTGGTGCACATAATACATGCAAGAATAGAAAGCGACCTATGAGAAAAAATCGCCGCTAGGTGGTGCAAGTATCGAGATATTCACAAAAATAGTATTCGTAGTCCGATTTGGCTGCAAATATCGAGATATTCACAAAAATAATATTTGTAGTCCGACTTGGCTCATATTTGGATCGCATAATACATGCAAGAATAGAAAGCGACCTATGAAAAAAAATCGCCGCTAGGTGGCGCAAGGATCGAGATATTCAAAAAATCGTATTTGTTGTCCGATTTGGCTCATATTTGGTGCACATAATACATGCAAGAATAGAATGCGAACTATGAAAAAAATCGCCGCTAAGTGGCGCAAGGATCGAGATATTTAAAAAATCGTATTTGTGGTCCGATTTGGCTCATATTTGGTGCACATAATACATGCAAGAATAGAAAGCGACCTATGAGAAAAAATCGCTGCTAGGTGGTGCAAGTATCGAGATATTCACAAAAATAGTATTTGTAGTCCGATTTGGCTGCAAATATCGAGATATTCACAAAAATAACATTTGTAGTCCGACTTGGCTCATATTTGGTGCACATAATACATACAAGAATAGAAAGCGACCTATGAAAAAAGCGCCGCTAGGTGGCGCAAGGATCGAGATATTTAAAAAATCGTATTTGTGGTCCGATTTGGCTCATATTTGGTGCACATAATACATGCAAGAATAGAAAGCGACCTATGAGAAAAAATCGCTGCTAGGTGGTTCAAGTATCGAGATATTCACAAAAATAGTATTTGTAGTCCGATTTGGCCGCAAATATCGAGATATTCACAAAAATAATATTTGTAGTCCGACTTGGCTCATATTTGGTGCACATAATACATGCAAGAATAGAAAGCGACCTATGAAAAAAATCGCCGCTAGGTGGCGCAAGGATCGAGATATTTAAAAAATCGTATTTGTGGTCCGATTTGGCTCATATTTGGTGCACATAATACATGCAAGGATAGAAAGCGACCTATGAAAAAAAATCGCCGCTAGGTGGCACAAGGATCGAGATATTCACAAAAATCATATTTGTAGTCCGATTTGGCTCATATTTGGAACGCGTAATACATACAAGAATAGAAAGCGACCTATGAAAAAAATCGCCGCTAGGTAGCGCAAGGATCGAGAAATTCAAAAAATCGTATTTGTGGTCCGATTTGGTTTATATTTGGTGCACATAATACATGCAAGAATAGAAAGCGACCTATGAAAAAAATCGCCGCTAGGTGGCGCAAGGATCGAGATATTCACAAAAATCGTATTTGTAGTCCGATTTGGCTCATATTTGGAACACGTAATACATACAAGAATAGAAAGCGACCTATGAAAAAAATCGCCGCTAGGTGGCGCAAGGATCGAGATACTCAAAAAATCATATTTGTCGTCCGATTTGGTTTATATTTGGTGCACATAATATATGCAAGAATAGAAAGCGACCTATGAAATAAATCGCCGCTAGGTAGCGCAAGGATCGAGAAATTCAAAAAATCGTATTTGTAGTCCGATTTGGCTCATATTTGGAACACGTAATACATAAAAGAATAGAAAGCGACCTATGAAAAAAATCGCCTCTAGGTGGCGCAAGGATCGAGATATTCAAAAAATCATATTTGTCGTCCGATTTGGTTTATATTTGGTGCACATAATACATGCAAGAATAGAAAGCGACCTATGAAAAAAATCGCCGCTAGGTGGCGCAAGGATCGAGATATTCAAAAAATCATATTTGTCGTCCGATTTGGTTTATATTTGGTGCACATAATACATGCAAGAATAGAAAGCGACCTATGAAAAAAATCGCCGCTAGGTGGCACAAGGATCGAGATATTCACAAAAATCGTATTTGTAGTCCGATTTGGCTCATATTTGGAACGCGTAATACATACAAGAATAGAAAGCGACCTATGAAAAAAATCGCCGCTAGGTAGCGCAAGGATCGAGAAATTCAAAAAATCGTATTTGTGGTCCGATTTGGTT
Organism: Eurosta solidaginis; assembly: GCF_040869045.1. Classification (NCBI taxonomy): domain Eukaryota; kingdom Metazoa; phylum Arthropoda; class Insecta; order Diptera; family Tephritidae; genus Eurosta; species Eurosta solidaginis. Next base: position 27,870 of record NW_027136954.1, read on the forward strand.
TATATTTGGTGCACATAATACATGCAAGAATAGAAAGCGACCTATGAAAAAAATCGCCGCTAGGTGGCGCAAGGATCGAGATATTTAAAAAATCGTATTTGTGGTCCGATTTGGCTCATATTTGGTGCACATAATACATGCAAGGATAGAAAGCGACCTATGAAAAAAAATCGCCGCTAGGTGGCACAAGGATCGAGATATTCACAAAAATCATATTTGTAGTCCGATTTGGCTCATATTTGGAACGCGTAATACATACAAGAATAGAAAGCGACCTATGAAAAAAATCGCCGCTAGGTAGCGCAAGGATCGAGAAATTCAAAAAATCGTATTTGTGGTCCGATTTGGTTTATATTTGGTGCACATAATACATGCAAGAATAGAAAGCGACCTATGAAAAAAATCGCCGCTAGGTGGCGCAAGGATCGAGATACTCAAAAAATCATATTTGTCGTCCGATTTGGTTTATATTTGGTGCACATAATACATGCAAGAATAGAAAGCGACCTATGAAATAAATCGCCGCTAGGTAGCGCAAGGATCGAGAAATTCAAAAAATCGTATTTGTAGTCCGATTTGGCTCATATTTGGAACACGTAATACATACAAGAATAGAAAGCGACCTATGAAAAAAATCGCCTCTAGGTGGCGCAAGGATCGAGATATTCAAAAAATCATATTTGTCGTCCGATTTGGTTTATATTTGGTGCACATAATACATGCAAGAATAGAAAGCGACCTATGAAAAAAATCGCCGCTAGGTGGCACAAGGATCGAGATATTCACAAAAATCGTATTTGTAGTCCGATTTGGCTCATATTTGGAACACGTAATACATACAAGAATAGAAAGCGACCTATGAACAAAATCGCCGCTAGATGGCGCAAGGATCGAGATATTCACAAAAATCGTATTTGTAGTCCGATTTGGCTCATATTTGGAACACGTAATACATACAAGAATAGAAAGCGACCTATGAAAAAAATCGAAGCTAGGTGGCGCAAGGATCGAGATATTCAAAAAATCATATTTGTGGTCCGATTTGGTTTATATTTGGATCGCATAATACATACAAGGATAGAAAGCGACCTATGAAAAAAAATCGCCGCTAGGTGGCGCAAGGATCGAGATATTCACAAAAATCGTATTTGTGGTCCGATTTGGCTCATATTTGGAACACGAAATACATACAAGAATAGAAAGCGACCTATGAAAAAAATCGCCGCTAGGTGGCGCAAGGATCGAGATATTCAAAAAATCGTATTTGTGGTCCGATTTGGCTCATATTTGGAACACATAATACATGCAAGAATAGAAAGCGACCTGTGAAAAAAATCGCCGCTAGATGGCGCAAGGATCGAGATATTCACAAAAATCGTATTTGTAGTCCGATTTGGCTCATATTTGGAACACGTAATATATGCAAGAATAGAAAGCGACCCATGAGAAAAAATCGCTGCTAGGTGGTGCAAGTATCGAAATATTCACAAAAATCGTATTTGTGGTCCGATTTGGCTCATATTTGGAACACGTAATACATACAAGAATAGAAAGCAACCTATGAAAAAAATCGCTGCTAGGTGGCGCAAGGATCGAGATATTCAAAAAATCGTATTTGTGGTCCGATTTGGCTCATATTTGGTGCACATAATACATGCAAGAATAGAAAGCGACCTATGAGAAAAAATCGCCGCTAGGTTGTGCAGGTATCGAGATATTCACAAAAATAGAATTCGTAGTCCGATTTGGCTGCAAATATCGAGATATTCACAAAAATAATATTTGTAGTCCGACTTGGCTCATATTTGGATCGCATAATACATGCAAGAATAGAAAGCGACCTATGAAAAAAAATCGCCGCTAGGTGGCGCAAGGATCGAGATATTCAAAAAATCGTATTTGTGGTCCGATTTGGCTCATATTTGGTGCACATAATGCATGCAAGAATAGAAAGCGACCCATGAGAAAAAATCGCTGCTAGGTGGTGCAAGTATCGAGATATTCACAAAAATCGTATTTGTGGTCCGATTTGGCTCATATTTGGAACACGTAATACATACAAGAATAGAAAGCGACCTATGAAAAAAATCGCCGCTAGGTGGCGCAAGGATCGAGATATTTAAAAAATCGTATTTGTGGTCCGATTTGGCTCATATTTGGTGCACATAATACATGCAAGAATAGAAAGCGACCTATGAGAAAAAGTCGCTGCTAGGTGGTGCAAGTATCGAGATATTCACAAATATAGTATTTGTAGTCCGATTTGGCTACAAATATCGAGATATTCACAAAAATAATATTTGTAGTCCGACTTGGCTCATATTTGGTGCACATAATACATACAAGAATAGAAAGCGACCTATGAAAAAATTGCCGCTAGGTGGCGCAAGGATCGAGATATTTAAAAAATCGTATTTGTGGTCCGATTTGGCTCATATTTGGTGCACATAATACATGCAAGAATAGAAAGCGACCTATGAAAAAAATCGCCGCTAGGTGGCACAAGGATCGAGATATTCACAAAAATCATATTTGTAGTCCGATTTGGCTCATATTTGGAACACGTAATACATACAAGAATAGAAAGCGACCTATGAAATAAATCGCCGCTAGGTAGCGCAAGGATCGAGAAATTCAAAAAATCGTATTTGTGGTCCGATTTGGTTTATATTTGGTGCACATAATACATGCAAGAATAGAAAGCGACCTATGAAAACAATCGCCGCTAGGTGGCGCAAGGATCGAGATATTCACAAAAATCGTATTTGTGGTCCGATTTGGCTCATATTTGGTGCACATAATACATGCAAGAGTGAAAGTGACCTATGAGAAAAAATCGCTGCTAGGTGGTGCAAGTATCGAGATATTCACAAAAATAGTATTTGTAGTCCGATTTGGCTGCAAATATCGAGATATTCACAAAAATAATATTTGTAGTCAGACTTGGCTCATATTTGGATCGCATAATACATACAAGAATAGAAAGCGACCTATGAAAAAAATCGCCGCTAGGTGGCGCAAGGATCGAGATATTCAAAAAATCATATTTGTCGTCCGATTTGGTTTATATTTGGTGCACATAATACATGCAAGAATAGAAAGCGACTTATGACAAAAAATCGCTGCTAGGTGGTGCAAGTATCGAGATATTCACAAAAATAGTATTTGTAGTCCGATTTGGCTCATATTTGGATCGCATAATACATACAAGAATAGAAAGCGACCTATGAAAAAAAATCGCCGCTAGGTGGCGCAAGGATCGAGATATTCACAAAAATCGTATTTGTGGTCCGATTTGGCTCATATTTGGAACACGTAATACATACAAGAATAGAAAGCGACCTATGAAAAAAATCGCCGCTAGGTGGCGCAAGGATCGAGATATTCAAAAAATCGTATTTGTGGTCCGATTTGGCTCATATTTGGTGCACATAATACATGCAAGAATAGAAAGCGACCTATGAGAAAAAATCGCCGCTAGGTGGTGCAAGTATCGAGATATTCACAAAAATAGTATTCGTAGTCCGATTTGGCTGCAAATATCGAGATATTCACAAAAATAATATTTGTAGTCCGACTTGGCTCATATTTGGATCGCATAATACATGCAAGAATAGAAAGCGACCTATGAAAAAAAATCGCCGCTAGGTGGCGCAAGGATCGAGATATTCAAAAAATCGTATTTGTTGTCCGATTTGGCTCATATTTGGTGCACATAATACATGCAAGAATAGAATGCGAACTATGAAAAAAATCGCCGCTAAGTGGCGCAAGGATCGAGATATTTAAAAAATCGTATTTGTGGTCCGATTTGGCTCATATTTGGTGCACATAATACATGCAAGAATAGAAAGCGACCTATGAGAAAAAATCGCTGCTAGGTGGTGCAAGTATCGAGATATTCACAAAAATAGTATTTGTAGTCCGATTTGGCTCATATTTGGAACACGTAATACATACAAGAATAGAAAGCGACCTATGAAAAAAATCGCCGCTAGGTGGCACAAGGATCGAGATATTCACAAAAATCATATTTGTAGTCCGATTTGGCTCATATTTGGAACGCGTAATACATACAAGAATAGAAAGCGACCTATGAAAAAAATCGCCGCTAGGTAGCGCAAGGATCGAGAAATTCAAAAAATCGTATTTGTGGTCCGATTTGGTTTATATTTGGTGCACATAATACATGCAAGAATAGAAAGCGACCTATGAAAAAAATCGCCGCTAGGTGGCGCAAGGATCGAGATATTCACAAAAATCGTATTTGTAGTCCGATTTGGCTCATATTTGGAACACGTAATACATACAAGAATAGAAAGCGACCTATGAAAAAAATCGCCGCTAGGTGGCGCAAGGATCGAGATACTCAAAAAATCATATTTGTCGTCCGATTTGGTTTATATTTGGTGCACATAATATATGCAAGAATAGAAAGCGACCTATGAAATAAATCGCCGCTAGGTAGCGCAAGGATCGAGAAATTCAAAAAATCGTATTTGTAGTCCGATTTGGCTCATATTTGGAACACGTAATACATACAAGAATAGAAAGCGACCTATGAAAAAAATCGCCTCTAGGTGGCGCAAGGATCGAGATATTCAAAAAATCATATTTGTCGTCCGATTTGGTTTATATTTGGTGCACATAATACATGCAAGAATAGAAAGCGACCTATGAAAAAAATCGCCGCTAGGTGGCGCAAGGATCGAGATATTCAAAAAATCATATTTGTCGTCCGATTTGGTTTATATTTGGTGCACATAATACATGCAAGAATAGAAAGCGACCTATGAAAAAAATCGCCGCTAGGTGGCACAAGGATCGAGATATTCACAAAAATCGTATTTGTAGTCCGATTTGGCTCATATTTGGAACGCGTAATACATACAAGAATAGAAAGCGACCTATGAAAAAAATCGCCGCTAGGTAGCGCAAGGATCGAGAAATTCAAAAAATCGTATTTGTGGTCCGATTTGGTTTATATTTGGTGCACATAATACATGCAAGAATAGAAAGCGACCTATGAAAAAAATCGCCGCTAGGTGGCGCAAGGATCGAGATATTTAAAAAATCGTATTTGTGGTCCGATTTGGCTCATATTTGGTGCACATAATACATGCAAGGATAGAAAGCGACCTATGAAAAAAAATCGCCGCTAGGTGGCACAAGGATCGAGATATTCACAAAAATCATATTTGTAGTCCGATTTGGCTCATATTTGGAACGCGTAATACATACAAGAATAGAAAGCGACCTATGAAAAAAATCGCCGCTAGGTAGCGCAAGGATCGAGAAATTCAAAAAATCGTATTTGTGGTCCGATTTGGTTTATATTTGGTGCACATAATACATGCAAGAATAGAAAGCGACCTATGAAAAAAATCGCCGCTAGGTGGCGCAAGGATCGAGATACTCAAAAAATCATATTTGTCGTCCGATTTGGTTTATATTTGGTGCACATAATACATGCAAGAATAGAAAGCGACCTATGAAATAAATCGCCGCTAGGTAGCGCAAGGATCGAGAAATTCAAAAAATCGTATTTGTAGTCCGATTTGGCTCATATTTGGAACACGTAATACATACAAGAATAGAAAGCGACCTATGAAAAAAATCGCCTCTAGGTGGCGCAAGGATCGAGATATTCAAAAAATCATATTTGTCGTCCGATTTGGTTTATATTTGGTGCACATAATACATGCAAGAATAGAAAGCGACCTATGAAAAAAATCGCCGCTAGGTGGCACAAGGATCGAGATATTCACAAAAATCGTATTTGTAGTCCGATTTGGCTCATATTTGGAACACGTAATACATACAAGAATAGAAAGCGACCTATGAACAAAATCGCCGCTAGATGGCGCAAGGATCGAGATATTCACAAAAATCGTATTTGTAGTCCGATTTGGCTCATATTTGGAACACGTAATACATACAAGAATAGAAAGCGACCTATGAAAAAAATCGAAGCTAGGTGGCGCAAGGATCGAGATATTCAAAAAATCATATTTGTGGTCCGATTTGGTTTATATTTGGATCGCATAATACATACAAGGATAGAAAGCGACCTATGAAAAAAAATCGCCGCTAGGTGGCGCAAGGATCGAGATATTCACAAAAATCGTATTTGTGGTCCGATTTGGCTCATATTTGGAACACGAAATACATACAAGAATAGAAAGCGACCTATGAAAAAAATCGCCGCTAGGTGGCGCAAGGATCGAGATATTCAAAAAATCGTATTTGTGGTCCGATTTGGCTCATATTTGGAACACATAATACATGCAAGAATAGAAAGCGACCTGTGAAAAAAATCGCCGCTAGATGGCGCAAGGATCGAGATATTCACAAAAATCGTATTTGTAGTCCGATTTGGCTCATATTTGGAACACGTAATATATGCAAGAATAGAAAGCGACCCATGAGAAAAAATCGCTGCTAGGTGGTGCAAGTATCGAAATATTCACAAAAATCGTATTTGTGGTCCGATTTGGCTCATATTTGGAACACGTAATACATACAAGAATAGAAAGCAACCTATGAAAAAAATCGCTGCTAGGTGGCGCAAGGATCGAGATATTCAAAAAATCGTATTTGTGGTCCGATTTGGCTCATATTTGGTGCACATAATACATGCAAGAATAGAAAGCGACCTATGAGAAAAAATCGCCGCTAGGTGGTGCAGGTATCGAGATATTCACAAAAATAGAATTCGTAGTCCGATTTGGCTGCAAATATCGAGATATTCACAAAAATAATATTTGTAGTCCGACTTGGCTCATATTTGGATCGCATAATACATGCAAGAATAGAAAGCGACCTATGAAAAAAAATCGCCGCTAGGTGGCGCAAGGATCGAGATATTCAAAAAATCGTATTTGTGGTCCGATTTGGCTCATATTTGGTGCACATAATGCATGCAAGAATAGAAAGCGACCCATGAGAAAAAATCGCTGCTAGGTGGTGCAAGTATCGAGATATTCACAAAAATCGTATTTGTGGTCCGATTTGGCTCATATTTGGAACACGTAATACATACAAGAATAGAAAGCGACCTATGAAAAAAATCGCCGCTAGGTGGCGCAAGGATCGAGATATTTAAAAAATCGTATTTGTGGTCCGATTTGGCTCATATTTGGTGCACATAATACATGCAAGAATAGAAAGCGACCTATGAGAAAAAGTCGCTGCTAGGTGGTGCAAGTATCGAGATATTCACAAATATAGTATTTGTAGTCCGATTTGGCTACAAATATCGAGATATTCACAAAAATAATATTTGTAGTCCGACTTGGCTCATATTTGGTGCACATAATACATACAAGAATAGAAAGCGACCTATGAAAAAATTGCCGCTAGGTGGCGCAAGGATCGAGATATTTAAAAAATCGTATTTGTGGTCCGATTTGGCTCATATTTGGTGCACATAATACATGCAAGAATAGAAAGCGACCTATGAAAAAAATCGCCGCTAGGTGGCACAAGGATCGAGATATTCACAAAAATCATATTTGTAGTCCGATTTGGCTCATATTTGGAACACGTAATACATACAAGAATAGAAAGCGACCTATGAAATAAATCGCCGCTAGGTAGCGCAAGGATCGAGAAATTCAAAAAATCGTATTTGTGGTCCGATTTGGTTTATATTTGGTGCACATAATACATGCAAGAATAGAAAGCGACCTATGAAAACAATCGCCGCTAGGTGGCGCAAGGATCGAGATATTCACAAAAATCGTATTTGTGGTCCGATTTGGCTCATATTTGGTGCACATAATACATGCAAGAGTGAAAGTGACCTATGAGAAAAAATCGCTGCTAGGTGGTGCAAGTATCGAGATATTCACAAAAATAGTATTTGTAGTCCGATTTGGCTGCAAATATCGAGATATTCACAAAAATAATATTTGTAGTCAGACTTGGCTCATATTTGGATCGCATAATACATACAAGAATAGAAAGCGACCTATGAAAAAAATCGCCGCTAGGTGGCGCAAGGATCGAGATATTCAAAAAATCATATTTGTCGTCCGATTTGGTTTATATTTGGTGCACATAATACATGCAAGAATAGAAAGCGACTTATGACAAAAAATCGCTGCTAGGTGGTGCAAGTATCGAGATATTCACAAAAATAGTATTTGTAGTCCGATTTGGCTCATATTTGGATCGCATAATACATACAAGAATAGAAAGCGACCTATGAAAAAAAATCGCCGCTAGGTGGCGCAAGGATCGAGATATTCACAAAAATCGTATTTGTGGTCCGATTTGGCTCATATTTGGAACACGTAATACATACAAGAATAGAAAGCGACCTATGAAAAAAATCGCCGCTAGGTGGCGCAAGGATCGAGATATTCAAAAAATCGTATTTGTGGTCCGATTTGGCTCATATTTGGTGCACATAATACATGCAAGAATAGAAAGCGACCTATGAGAAAAAATCGCCGCTAGGTGGTGCAAGTATCGAGATATTCACAAAAATAGTATTCGTAGTCCGATTTGGCTGCAAATATCGAGATATTCACAAAAATAATATTTGTAGTCCGACTTGGCTCATATTTGGATCGCATAATACATGCAAGAATAGAAAGCGACCTATGAAAAAAAATCGCCGCTAGGTGGCGCAAGGATCGAGATATTCAAAAAATCGTATTTGTTGTCCGATTTGGCTCATATTTGGTGCACATAATACATGCAAGAATAGAATGCGAACTATGAAAAAAATCGCCGCTAAGTGGCGCAAGGATCGAGATATTTAAAAAATCGTATTTGTGGTCCGATTTGGCTCATATTTGGTGCACATAATACATGCAAGAATAGAAAGCGACCTATGAGAAAAAATCGCTGCTAGGTGGTGCAAGTATCGAGATATTCACAAAAATAGTATTTGTAGTCCGATTTGGCTGCAAATATCGAGATATTCACAAAAATAACATTTGTAGTCCGACTTGGCTCATATTTGGTGCACATAATACATACAAGAATAGAAAGCGACCTATGAAAAAAGCGCCGCTAGGTGGCGCAAGGATCGAGATATTTAAAAAATCGTATTTGTGGTCCGATTTGGCTCATATTTGGTGCACATAATACATGCAAGAATAGAAAGCGACCTATGAGAAAAAATCGCTGCTAGGTGGTGCAAGTATCGAGATATTCACAAAAATAGTATTTGTAGTCCGATTTGGCCGCAAATATCGAGATATTCACAAAAATAATATTTGTAGTCCGACTTGGCTCATATTTGGTGCACATAATACATGCAAGAATAGAAAGCGACCTATGAAAAAAATCGCCGCTAGGTGGCGCAAGGATCGAGATATTTAAAAAATCGTATTTGTGGTCCGATTTGGCTCATATTTGGTGCACATAATACATGCAAGGATAGAAAGCGACCTATGAAAAAAAATCGCCGCTAGGTGGCACAAGGATCGAGATATTCACAAAAATCATATTTGTAGTCCGATTTGGCTCATATTTGGAACGCGTAATACATACAAGAATAGAAAGCGACCTTTGAAAAAAATCGCCGCTAGGTAGCGCAAGGATCGAGATACTCAAAAAATCATATTTGTCGTCCGATTTGGTTTATATTTGGTGCACATAATATATGCAAGAATAGAAAGCGACCTATGAAAAAAATCGCCGCTAGGTGGCTCAATGATCGAGATATTCACAAAAATCGTATTTGTAGTCCGATTTGGCTCATATTTGGAACACGTAATACATACAAGAATAGAAAGCGACCTATGAACAAAATCGCCGCTAGATGGCGCAAGGATCGAGATATTTACAAAAATCGTATTTGTGGTCCGATTTGGCTCATATTTGGTGCAAATAATACATGCAAGGGTGAAAGCGACCTATGAGAAAAAATCGCTGCTAGGTGGTGCAAGTATCGAGATATTCACAAAAATAGTATTTGTAGTCCGATTTGGCTGCAAATATCGAGATATTCACAAAAATAATATTTGTAGTCAGACTTGGCTCATATTTGGATCGCATAATACATACAAGAATAGAAAGTGACCTATAAAAAAAAATCGCCGCTAGGTGGCGCAAGGATCGAGATATTCACAAAAATCGTATTTGTAGTCCGATTTGGCTCATATTTGGAACACGTAATACATACAAGAATAGAAAGCGACCTATGAAAAAAATCGCCGCTAGGTGGCGCAAGGATCGAGATATTTACAAAAATCGTATTTGTAGTCCGATTTGGCTCATATTTGGAACACGTAATACATACAAGAATAGAAAGCGACCTATGAAAAAAATCGAAGCTAGGTGGCGCAAGGATCGAGATATTCACAAAAATCATATTTGTGGTCCGATTTGGTTTATATTTGGTGCACATAATACATGCAAGAATAGAAAGCGACCTATGAAAAATCGCCGCTAGATGGCGCAAGGATCGAGATATTCACAAAAATCGTATTTGTAGTCCGATTTGGCTCATATTTGGAACACGTAATACATACAAGAATAGAAAGCGACCTATGAAAAAAATCGCCGCTAGGTGGCGCAAGGATCGAGATACTCAAAAAATCATATTTGTCGTCCGATTTGGTTTATATTTGGTGCACATAATATATGCAAGAATAGAAAGCGACCTATGAAAAAAATCGCCGCTAGGTGGCGCAAGGATCGAGATATTCACAAAAATCGTATTTGTAGTCCGATTTGGCTCATATTTGGAACACGTAATACATACAAGAATAGAAAGCGACCTATGAACAAAATCGCCGCTAGATGGCGCAAGGATCGAGATATTTACAAAAATCGTATTTGTAGTCCGATTTGGCTCATATTTGGAACACGTAATACATGCAAGAATAGAAAGCGACCTATGAGAAAAAATCGCCGCTAGGTGGTGCAAGTATCGAGATATTCACAAAAATAGTATTCGTAGTCCGATTTGGCTGCAAATATCGAGATATTCACAAAAATAATATTTGTAGTCCGACTTGGCTCATATTTGGATCGCATAATACATGCAAGAATAGAAAGCGACCTATGAAAAAAAAGCGCCGCTAGGTGGCGCAAGGATCGAGATATTCAAAAAATCGTATTTGTTGTCCGATTTGGCTCATATTTGGTGCACATAATACATGCAAGAATAGAAAGCGACCTATGAAAAAAATCGCCGCTAGGTGGAGATATTCACAAAAATCGTATTTGTGGTCCGATTTGGCTCATATTTGGACACGTAATACATACAAGAATAGAAAGCGACCTATGAAAAAAATCGCCGCTAGGTGGCACAAGGATCGAGATATTCACAAAAATCATATTTGTAGTCCGATTTGGCTCATATCTGGAACACGTAATACATACAAGAATAGAAAGCGACCTATGAAAAAAATCGTCGCTAGGTGGCGCAAGGATCGAGATATTTAAAAAATCGTATTTGTGGTCCGATTTGGCTCATATTTGGTGCACATAATACATGCAAGAATAGAAAGCGACCTATGAGAAAAAATCGCTGCTAGGTGGTGCAAGTATCGAGATATTCACAAATATAGTATTTGTAGTCCGATTTGGCTGCAAATATCGAGATATTCACAAAAATAATATTTGTAGTCCGACTTGGCTCATATTTGGATCGCATAATACATACAAGAATAGAAAGCGACCTATGAAAAAAATCGCCGCTAGGTGGCGCAAGGATCGAGATATTCAAAAAATCATATTTGTCGTCCGATTTGGTTTATATTTGGTGCACATAATACATGCAAGAATAGAAAGCGACTTATGACAAAAAATCGCTGCTAGGTGGTGCAAGTATCGAGATATTCACAAAAATAATATTTGTAGTCCGATTTGGCTCATATTTGGATCGCATAATACATACAAGAATAGAAAGCGACCTATGAAAAAAAATCGCCGCTAGGTGGCGCAAGGATCGATATATTCACAAAAATCGTATTTGTGGTCCGATTTGGCTCATATTTGGAACACGTAATACATACAAGAATAGAAAGCGACCTATGAAAAAAATCGCCGCTAGGTGGCGCAAGGATCGAGATATTCAAAAAATCGTATTTGTGGTCCGATTTGGCTCATATTTGGTGCACATAATACATGCAAGAATAGAAAGCGACCTATGAGAAAAAATCGCCGCTAGGTGGTGCAAGTATCGAGATATTCACAAAAATAGTATTCGTAGTCCGATTTGGCTGCAAATATCGAGATATTCACAAAAATAATATTTGTAGTCCGACTTGGCTCATATTTGGATCGCATAATACATGCAAGAATAGAAAGCGACCTATGAAAAAAAATCGCCGCTAGGTGGCGCAAGGATCGAGATATTCAAAAAATCGTATTTGTTGTCCGATTTGGCTCATATTTGGTGCACATAATACATGCAAGAATAGAAAGCGACCTATGAAAAAAATCGCCGCTAGGTGGAGATATTCACAAAAATCGTATTTGTGGTCCGATTTGGCTCATATTTGGACACGTAATACATACAAGAATAGAATGCGAACTATGAAAAAAATCGCCGCTAAGTGGCGCAAGGATCGAGATATTTAAAAAATCGTATTTGTGGTCCGATTTGGCTCATATTTGGTGCACATAATACATGCAAGAATAGAAAGCGACCTATGAGAAAAAATCGCTGCTAGGTGGTGCAAGTATCGAGATATTCACAAAAATAGTATTTGTAGTCCGATTTGGCTGCAAATATCGAGATATTCACAAAAATAACATTTGTAGTCCGACTTGGCTCATATTTGGTGCACATAATACATACAAGAATAGAAAGCAACCTATGAAAAAAATCGCCGCTAGGTGGCGCAAGGATCGAGATATTCAAAAAATCGTATTTGTGGTCCGATTTGGCTCATATTTGGTGCACATAATACATGCAAGGATAGAAAGCGACCTATGAAAAAAAATCGCCGCTAGGTGGCGCAAGGATCGAGATATTCACAAAAATCGTATTTGTGGTCCGATTTGGCTCATATTTGGAACACGTAATACATACAAGAATAGAAAGCGACCTATGAAAAAAATCGCCGCTAGATGGCGCAAGGATCGAGATATTCACAAAAATCGTATTTGTAGTCCGATTTGGCTCATATTTGGAACACATAATACATGCAAGAATAGAAAGCGACCCATGAGAAAAAAGCGCTGCTAGGTGGTGCAAGTATCGAGATATTCACAAAAATCGTATTTGTGGTCCGATTTGGCTCATATTTGGAACACGTAATACATACAAGAATAGAAAGCAACCTATGAAAAAAATCGCCGCTAGGTGGCGCAAGGATCGAGATATTCAAAAAATCGTATTTGTGGTCCGATTTGGCTCATATTTGGTGCACATAATACATGCAAGAATAGAAAGCGACCTATGAGAAAAAATCGCCGCTAGGTGGTGCAAGTATCGAGATATTCACAAAAATAGTATTCGCAGTCCGATTTGGCTGCAAATATCGAGATATTCACAAAAATAATATTTGTAGTCCGACTTGGCTCATATTTGGATCGCATAATACATGCAAGAATAGAAAGCGACCTATGAAAAAAAATCGCCGCTAGGTGGCGCAAGGATCGAGATATTCAAAAAATCGTATTTGTGGTCCGATTTGGCTCATATTTGGTGCACATAATACATGCAAGAATAGAAAGCGACCCATGAGAAAAAATCGCTGCTAGGTGGTGCAAGTATCGAGATATTCACAAAAATCGTATTTGTGGTCCGATTTGGCTCATATTTGGAACACGTAATACATACAAGAATAGAAAGCGACCTATGAAAAAAATCGCCGCTAGGTGGCGCAAGGATCGAGATATTTAAAAAATCGTATTTGTGGTCCGATTTGGCTCATATTTGGTGCACATAATACATGCAAGAATAGAAAGCGACCTATGAGAAAAAATCGCTGCTAGGTGGTGCAAGTATCGAGATATTCACAAATATAATATTTGTAGTCCGAATTGGCTGCAAATATCGAGATATTCACAAAAATAATATTTGTAGTCCGACTTGGCTCATATTTGGTGCACATAATACATACAAGAATAGAAAGCGACCTATGAAAAAATCGCCGCTAGGTGGCGCAAGGATCGAGATATTTAAAAAATCGTATTTGTGGTCCGATTTGGCTCATATTTGGTGCACATAATACATGCAAGAATAGAAAGCGACCTATGAAAAAAATCGCCGCTAGGTGGCACAAGGATCGAGATATTCACAAAAATCATATTTGTAGTCCGATTTGGCTCATATTTGGAACACGTAATACATACAAGAATAGAAAGCGACCTATGAAAAAAATCGCCGCTAGGTAGCGCAAGGATCGAGAAATTCAAAAAATCGTATTTGTGGTCCGATTTGGTTTATATTTGGTGCACATAATACATGCAAGAATAGAAAGCGACCTATGAAAACAATCGCCGCTAGGTGGCGCAAGGATCGAAATATTCACAAAAATCGTATTTGTGGTCCGATTTGGCTCATATTTGGTGCACATAATACATGCAAGAGTGAAAGTGACCTATGAGAAAAAATCGCTGCTAGGTGGTGCAAGTATCGAGATATTCACAAAAATAGTATTTGTAGTCCGATTTGGCTGCAAATATCGAGATATTCACAAAAATAATATTTGTAGTCAGACTTGGCTCATATTTGGATCGCATAATACATACAAGAATAGAAAGTGACCTATAAAAAAAAATCGCCGCTAGGTGGCACAAGGATCGAGATATTCACAAAAATCATATTTGTGGTCCGATTTGGTTTATATTTGGTGCACATAATACATGCAAGAATAGAAAGCGACCTATGAAAAAAATCGCCGCTAGATGGCGCAAGGATCGAGATATTCACAAAAATCGTATTTGTAGTCCGATTTGGCTCATATTTGGAACACGTAATACATACAAGAATAGAAAGCGACCTATGAAAAAAATCGCCGCTAGGTGGCGCAAGGATCGAGATATTAAAAAAATCATATTTGTCGTCCGATTTGGTTTATATTTGGTGCACATAATACATGCAAGAATAGAAAGCGACTTATGACAAAAAATCGCTGCTAGGTGGTGCAAGTATCGAGATATTCACAAAAATAGTATTTGTAGTCCGATTTGGCTCATATTTGGATCGCATAATACATACAAGAATAGAAAGCAACCTATGAAAAAAAATCGCCGCTAGGTGGCGCAAGGATCGAGATATTCACAAAAATCGTATTTGTGGTCCGATTTGGCTCATATTTGGAACACGTAATACATACAAGAATAGAAAGCGACCTATGAAAAAAATCGCCGCTAGGTGGCGCAAGGATCGAGATATTCAAAAAATCGTATTTGTGGTCCGATTTGGCTCATATTTGGTGCACATAATACATGCAAGAATAGAAAGCGACCTATGAGAAAAAATCGCCGCTAGGTGGTGCAAGTATCGAGATATTCACAAAAATAGTATTCGTAGTCCGATTTGGCTGCAAATATCGAGATATTCACAAAAATAATATTTGTAGTCCGACTTGGCTCATATTTGGATCGCATAATACATGCAAGAATAGAAAGCGACCTATGAAAAAAAATCGCCGCTAGGTGGCGCAAGGATCGAGATATTCAAAAATCGTATTTGTTGTCCGATTTGGCTCATATTTGGTGCACATAATACATGCAAGAATAGAAAGCGACATATGAAAAAAATCGCCGCTAGGTGGAGATATTCACAAAAATCGTATTTGTGCTCCGATTTGGCTCATATTTGGACACGTAATACATACAAGAATAGAAAGCGACCTATGAAAAAAATCGCCGCTAGGTGGCGCAAGGATCGAGATATTTAAAAAATCGTATTTGTGGTCCGATTTGGCTCATATTTGGTGCACATAATACATGCAAGAATAGAAAGCGACCTATGAGAAAAAATCGCTGCTAGGTGGTGCAAGTATCGAGATATTCACAAATATAATATTTGTAGTCCGAATTGGCTGCAAATATCGAGATATTCACAAAAATAATATTTGTAGTCCGACTTGGCTCATATTTGGTGCACATAATACATACAAGAATAGAAAGCGACCTATGAAAAAATCGCCGCTAGGTGGCGCAAGGATCGAGATATTTAAAAAATCGTATTTGTGGTCCGATTTGGCTCATATTTGGTGCACATAATACATGCAAGAATAGAAAGCGACCTATGAAAAAAATCGCCGCTAGGTGGCACAAGGATCGAGATATTCACAAAAATCATATTTGTAGTCCGATTTGGCTCATATTTGGAACACGTAATACATACAAGAATAGAAAGCGACCTATGAAAAAAATCGCCGCTAGGTAGCGCAAGGATCGAGAAATTCAAAAAATCGTATTTGTGGTCCGATTTGGTTTATATTTGGTGCACATAATACATGCAAGAATAGAAAGCGACCTATGAAAACAATCGCCGCTAGGTGGCGCAAGGATCGAAATATTCACAAAAATCGTATTTGTGGTCCGATTTGGCTCATATTTGGTGCACATAATACATGCAAGAGTGAAAGTGACCTATGAGAAAAAATCGCTGCTAGGTGGTGCAAGTATCGAGATATTCACAAAAATAGTATTTGTAGTCCGATTTGGCTGCAAATATCGAGATATTCACAAAAATAATATTTGTAGTCAGACTTGGCTCATATTTGGATCGCATAATACATACAAGAATAGAAAGTGACCTATAAAAAAAAATCGCCGCTAGGTGGCACAAGGATCGAGATATTCACAAAAATCATATTTGTGGTCCGATTTGGTTTATATTTGGTGCACATAATACATGCAAGAATAGAAAGCGACCTATGAAAAAAATCGCCGCTAGATGGCGCAAGGATCGAGATATTCACAAAAATCGTATTTGTAGTCCGATTTGGCTCATATTTGGAACACGTAATACATACAAGAATAGAAAGCGACCTATGAAAAAAATCGCCGCTAGGTGGCGCAAGGATCGAGATATTAAAAAAATCATATTTGTCGTCCGATTTGGTTTATATTTGGTGCACATAATACATGCAAGAATAGAAAGCGACTTATGACAAAAAATCGCTGCTAGGTGGTGCAAGTATCGAGATATTCACAAAAATAGTATTTGTAGTCCGATTTGGCTCATATTTGGATCGCATAATACATACAAGAATAGAAAGCAACCTATGAAAAAAAATCGCCGCTAGGTGGCGCAAGGATCGAGATATTCACAAAAATCGTATTTGTGGTCCGATTTGGCTCATATTTGGAACACGTAATACATACAAGAATAGAAAGCGACCTATGAAAAAAATCGCCGCTAGGTGGCGCAAGGATCGAGATATTCAAAAAATCGTATTTGTGGTCCGATTTGGCTCATATTTGGTGCACATAATACATGCAAGAATAGAAAGCGACCTATGAGAAAAAATCGCCGCTAGGTGGTGCAAGTATCGAGATATTCACAAAAATAGTATTCGTAGTCCGATTTGGCTGCAAATATCGAGATATTCACAAAAATAATATTTGTAGTCCGACTTGGCTCATATTTGGATCGCATAATACATGCAAGAATAGAAAGCGACCTATGAAAAAAAAATCGCCGCTAGGTGGCGCAAGGATCGAGATATTCAAAAATCGTATTTGTTGTCCGATTTGGCTCATATTTGGTGCACATAATACATGCAAGAATAGAAAGCGACATATGAAAAAAATCGCCGCTAGGTGGAGA
This sequence comes from Eurosta solidaginis, assembly GCF_040869045.1. Lineage (NCBI taxonomy): Eukaryota > Metazoa > Arthropoda > Insecta > Diptera > Tephritidae > Eurosta > Eurosta solidaginis. Next base: position 45,577 of record NW_027136954.1, read on the forward strand.
TATTCACAAAAATCGTATTTGTGCTCCGATTTGGCTCATATTTGGACACGTAATACATACAAGAATAGAATGCGAACTATGAAAAAAATCGCCGCTAAGTGGCGCAAGGATCGAGATATTTAAAAAATCGTATTTGTGGTCCGATTTGGCTCATATTTGGTGCACATAATACATGCAAGAATAGAAAGCGACCTATAAGAAAAAATCGCTGCTAGGTGGTGCAAGTATCGAGATATTCACAAAAATAGTATTTGTAGTCCGATTTGGCTGCAAATATCGAGATATTCACAAAAATAATATTTGTAGTCCGACTTGGCTCATATTTGGTGCACATAATACATACAAGAATAGAAAACGACCTATGAAAAAAATCGCCGCTAGGTGGCGCAAGGATCGAGATATTTAAAAAATCGTATTTGTGGTCCGATTTGGCTCATATTTGGTGCACATAATACATGCAAGAATAGAAAGCGACATATGAAAAAAAATCGCCGCTAGGTGGCACAAGGATCGAGATATTCACAAAAATCATATTTGTAGTCCGATTTGGCTCATATTTGGAACGCGTAATACATACAAGAATAGAAAGCGACCTATGAAAAAAATCGCCGCTAGGTAGCGCAAGGATCGAGAAATTCAAAAAATCGTATTTGTGGTCCGATTTGGTTTATATTTGGTGCACATAATACATGCAAGAATAGAAAGCGACCTATAAAAAAAATCGCCGCTAGGTGGCGCAAGGATCGAGATATTCACAAAAATCGTATTTGTGGTCCGATTTGGCTCATATTTGGAACACGTAATACATACAAGAATAGAAAGCGACCTATGAAAAAAACCGCCGCTAGGTGGCGCAAGGATCGAGATATTCAAAAAATCGTATTTGTGGTCCGATTTGGCTCATATTTGGTGCACATAATACATGCAAGGGTGAAAGCGACCTATGAGAAAAAATCGCTGCTAGGTGGTGCAAGTATCGAGATATTCACAAAAATAGTATTTGTAGTCCGATTTGGCTGCAAATATCGAGATATTCACAAAAATAATATTTGTAGTCAGACTTGGCTCATATTTGGATCGCATAATACATACAAGAATAGAAAGTGACCTATAAAAAAAAATCGCCACTAGGTGGCACAAGGATCGAGATATTCACAAAAATCATATTTGTGGTCCGATTTGGTTTATATTTGGTGCACATAATACATGCAAGAATAGAAAGCGACCTATGAAAAAAATCGCCGCTAGGTGGCGCAAGGATCGAGATATTCACAAAAATCGTATTTGTGGTCCGATTTGGCTCATATTTGGAACACGTAATACATACAAGAATAGAAAGCGACCTATGAAAAAAATCGCCGCTAGGTGGCGCAAGGATCGAGATATTCAAAAAATCGTATTTGTGGTCCGATTTGGCTCATATTTGGTGCACATAATACATGCAAGAGTGAAAGCGACCTATGAGAAAAAATCGCTGCTAGGTGGTGCAAGTATCGAGATATTCACAAAAATAGTATTTGTAGTCCGATTTGGCTGCAAATATCGAGATATTCACAAAAATAATATTTGTAGTCAGACTCGGCTCATATTTGGATCGCATAATACATACAAGAATAGAAAGTGACCTATAAAAAAAAATCGCCGCTAGGTGGCACAAGGATCGAGATATTCACAAAAATCATATTTGTGGTCCGATTTGGTTTATATTTGGTGCACATAATACAGGCATGCTTAACCAACGAAACGATATCATTTCGTTACGATAATCAACGTTAATAAACGAAACGAAGTCATTTCGTTTATTAACGTTAAGATCGTCAAATTAACGAAATGATTTCGTTTCGTTTTCTGCCATATCAAAACGAAATCAAATCGTTTATGTTGATTATTAATTTCAAACTATGCTGGCAAAGCTGATTGATGGCGGAGTCATTAAAGGTGAAAGCATTAGCCAAGCTAATTGCAACTTTTCTCATGAATTTTGACAGTACGAACATTTCTCAGAGTATTTTTGACATTACCACCAACGAATTACACAAACAAATTACATAGAGTTTGTGTGTGTATGTGCGCTCGTTGTTGCCACCTTACGGCTTCACCATGGCTATAGCATTGCCAGCACAATTCAAACATAAAGTATCACGTTTTCGTTAACGTTTTTAACGTTAACGAAAGCTTTTCGTTTCGGTTAAAAACGAGATACAATTTATCTTGATAATTTCTTTATCGATAATATTTCGAAGTGTTTCAACGGAAACGGTGGAAATTTTTTGATAAACGATTAGCTTAACGTTAAGGTGCATCCCTGACATAATACATGCAAGAATAGAAAGCGACCTATGAAAAAATCGCCGCTAGATGGCGCAAGGATCGAGATATTCACAAAAATCGTATTTGTAGTCCGATTTGGCTCATATTTGGAACACGTAATACATACAAGAATAGAAAGCGACCTATGAAAAAAATCGCCTCTAGGTGGCGCAAGGATCGAGATATTCAAAAAATCATATTTGTCGTCCGATTTGGTTTATATTTGGTGCACATAATACATGCAAGAATAGAAAGCGACCTATGAAAAAAATCGCCGCTAGGTGGCACAAGGATCGAGATATTCACAAAAATCGTATTTGTAGTCCGATTTGGCTCATATTTGGAACACGTAATACATACAAGAATAGAAAGCGACCTATGAACAAAATCGCCGCTAGATGGCGCAAGGATCGAGATATTCACAAAAATCGTATTTGTAGTCCGATTTGGCTCATATTTGGAACACGTAATACATACAAGAATAGAAAGCGACCTATGAAAAAAATCGAAGCTAGGTGGCGCAAGGATCGAGATATTCAAAAAATCATATTTGTGGTCCGATTTGGTTTATATTTGGATCGCATAATACATACAAGGATAGAAAGCGACCTATGAAAAAAAATCGCCGCTAGGTGGCGCAAGGATCGAGATATTCACAAAAATCGTATTTGTGGTCCGATTTGGCTCATATTTGGAACACGAAATACATACAAGAATAGAAAGCGACCTATGAAAAAAATCGCCGCTAGGTGGCGCAAGGATCGAGATATTCAAAAAATCGTATTTGTGGTCCGATTTGGCTCATATTTGGAACACATAATACATGCAAGAATATAAAGCGACCTGTGAAAAAAATCGCCGCTAGATGGCGCAAGGATCGAGATATTCACAAAAATCGTATTTGTAGTCCGATTTGGCTCATATTTGGAACACGTAATATATGCAAGAATAGAAAGCGACCCATGAGAAAAAATCGCTGCTAGGTGGTGCAAGTATCGAGATATTCACAAAAATCGTATTTGTGGTCCGATTTGGCTCATATTTGGAACACGTAATACATACAAGAATAGAAAGCAACCTATGAAAAAAATCGCTGCTAGGTGGCGCAAGGATCGAGATATTCAAAAAATCGTATTTGTGGTCCGATTTGGCTCATATTTGGTGCACATAATACATGCAAGAATAGAAAGCGACCTATGAGAAAAAATCGCCGCTAGGTGGTGCAAGTATCGAGATATTCACAAAAATAGAATTCGTAGTCCGATTTGGCTGCAAATATCGAGATATTCACAAAAATAATATTTGTAGTCCGACTTGGCTCATATTTGGATCGCATAATACATGCAAGAATAGAAAGCGACCTATGAAAAAAAATCGCCGCTAGGTGGCGCAAGGATCGAGATATTCAAAAAATCGTATTTGTGGTCCGATTTGGCTCATATTTGGTGCACATAATGCATGCAAGAATAGAAAGCGACCCATGAGAAAAAATCGCTGCTAGGTGGTGCAAGTATCGAGATATTCACAAAAATCGTATTTGTGGTCCGATTTGGCTCATATTTGGAACACGTAATACATACAAGAATAGAAAGCGACCTATGAAAAAAATCGCCGCTAGGTGGCGCAAGGATCGAGATATTTAAAAAATCGTATTTGTGGTCCGATTTGGCTCATATTTGGTGCACATAATACATGCAAGAATAGAAAGCGACCTATGAGAAAAAATCGCTGCTAGGTGGTGCAAGTATCGAGATATTCACAAATATAGTATTTGTAGTCCGATTTGGCTGCAAATATCGAGATATTCACAAAAATAATATTTGTAGTCCGACTTGGCTCATATTTGGTGCACATAATACATACAAGAATAGAAAGCGACCTATGAAAAAATTGCCGCTAGGTGGCGCAAGGATCGAGATATTTAAAAAATCGTATTTGTGGTCCGATTTGGCTCATATTTGGTGCACATAATACATGCAAGAATAGAAAGCGACATATGAAAAAAATCGCCGCTAGGTGGCACAAGGATCGAGATATTCACAAAAATCATATTTGTAGTCCGATTTGGCTCATATTTGGAACACGTAATACATACAAGAATAGAAAGCGACCTATGAAAAAAATCGCCGCTAGGTAGCGCAAGGATCGAGAAATTCAAAAAATCGTATTTGTGGTCCGATTTGGTTTATATTTGGTGCACATAATACATGCAAGAATAGAAAGCGACCTATGAAAACAATCGCCGCTAGGTGGCGCAAGGATCGAGATATTCACAAAAATCGTATTTGTGGTCCGATTTGGCTCATATTTGGTGCACATAATACATGCAAGAGTGAAAGTGACCTATGAGAAAAAATCGCTGCTAGGTGGTGCAAGTATCGAGATATTCACAAAAATAGTATTTGTAGTCCGATTTGGCTGCAAATATCGAGATATTCACAAAAATAATATTTGTAGTCAGACTTGGCTCATATTTGGATCGCATAATACATACAAGAATAGAAAGCGACCTATGAAAAAAATCGCCGCTAGGTGGCGCAAGGATCGAGATATTCAAAAAATCATATTTGTCGTCCGATTTGGTTTATATTTGGTGCACATAATACATGCAAGAATAGAAAGCGACTTATGACAAAAAATCGCTGCTAGGTGGTGCAAGTATCGAGATATTCACAAAAATAGTATTTGTAGTCCGATTTGGCTCATATTTGGATCGCATAATACATACAAGAATAGAAAGCGACCTATGAAAAAAAATCGCCGCTAGGTGGCGCAAGGATCGAGATATTCACAAAAATCGTATTTGTGGTCCGATTTGGCTCATATTTGGAACACGTAATACATACAAGAATAGAAAGCGACCTATGAAAAAAATCGCCGCTAGGTGGCGCAAGGATCGAGATATTCAAAAAATCGTATTTGTGGTCCGATTTGGCTCATATTTGGTGCACATAATACATGCAAGAATAGAAAGCGACCTATGAGAAAAAATCGCCGCTAGGTGGTGCAAGTATCGAGATATTCACAAAAATAGTATTCGTAGTCCGATTTGGCTGCAAATATCGAGATATTCACAAAAATAATATTTGTAGTCCGACTTGGCTCATATTTGGATCGCATAATACATGCAAGAATAGAAAGCGACCTATGAAAAAAAATCGCCGCTAGGTGGCGCAAGGATCGAGATATTCAAAAAATCGTATTTGTTGTCCGATTTGGCTCATATTTGGTGCACATAATACATGCAAGAATAGAAAGCGACCTATGAAAAAAATCGCCGCTAGGTGGAGATATTCACAAAAATCGTATTTGTGGTCCGATTTGGCTCATATTTGGACACGTAATACATACAAGAATAGAATGCGAACTATGAAAAAAATCGCCGCTAAGTGGCGCAAGGATCGAGATATTTAAAAAATCGTATTTGTGGTCCGATTTGGCTCATATTTGGTGCACATAATACATGCAAGAATAGAAAGCGACCTATGAGAAAAAATCGCTGCTAGGTGGTGCAAGTATCGAGATATTCACAAAAATAGTATTTGTAGTCCGATTTGGCTGCAAATATCGAGATATTCACAAAAATAACATTTGTAGTCCGACTTGGCTCATATTTGGTGCACATAATACATACAAGAATAGAAAGCGACCTGTGAAAAAAGCGCCGCTAGGTGGCGCAAGGATCGAGATATTTAAAAAATCGTATTTGTGGTCCGATTTGGCTCATATTTGGTGCACATAATACATGCAAGAATAGAAAGCGACCTATGAGAAAAAATCGCTGCTAGGTGGTGCAAGTATCGAGATATTCACAAAAATAGTATTTGTAGTCCGATTTGGCTGCAAATATCGAGATATTCACAAAAATAATATTTGTAGTCCGACTTGGCTCATATTTGGTGCACATAATACATGCAAGAATAGAAAGCGACCTATGAAAAAAATCGCCGCTAGGTGGCGCAAGGATCGAGATATTTAAAAAATCGTATTTGTGGTCCGATTTGGCTCATATTTGGTGCACATAATACATGCAAGGATAGAAAGCGACCTATGAAAAAAAATCGCCGCTAGGTGGCACAAGGATCGAGATATTCACAAAAATCATATTTGTAGTCCGATTTGGCTCATATTTGGAACGCGTAATACATACAAGAATAGAAAGCGACCTATGAAAAAAATCGCCGCTAGGTAGCGCAAGGATCGAGAAATTCAAAAAATCGTATTTGTGGTCCGATTTGGTTTATATTTGGTGCACATAATACATGCAAGAATAGAAAGCGACCTATGAAAAAAATCGCCGCTAGGTGGCGCAAGGATCGAGATATTCACAAAAATCGTATTTGTAGTCCGATTTGGCTCATATTTGGAACACGTAATACATACAAGAATAGAAAGCGACCTATGAAAAAAATCGCCGCTAGGTGGCGCAAGGATCGAGATACTCAAAAAATCATATTTGTCGTCCGATTTGGTTTATATTTGGTGCACATAATATATGCAAGAATAGAAAGCGACCTATGAAAAAAATCGCCGCTAGGTGGCTCAATGATCGAGATATTCACAAAAATCGTATTTGTAGTCCGATTTGGCTCATATTTGGAACACGTAATACATACAAGAATAGAAAGCGACCTATGAACAAAATCGCCGCTAGATGGCGCAAGGATCGAGATATTTACAAAAATCGTATTTGTGGTCCGATTTGGCTCATATTTGGTGCAAATAATACATGCAAGGGTGAAAGCGACCTATGAGAAAAAATCGCTGCTAGGTGGTGCAAGTATCGAGATATTCACAAAAATAGTATTTGTAGTCCGATTTGGCTGCAAATATCGAGATATTCACAAAAATAATATTTGTAGTCAGACTTGGCTCATATTTGGATCGCATAATACATACAAGAATAGAAAGTGACCTATAAAAAAAAATCGCCGCTAGGTAGCGCAAGGATCGAGATATTCACAAAAATCGTATTTGTAGTCCGATTTGGCTCATATTTGGAACACGTAATACATACAAGAATAGAAAGCGACCTATGAAAAAAATCGCCGCTAGGTGGCGCAAGGATCGAGATATTTACAAAAATCGTATTTGTAGTCCGATTTGGCTCATATTTGGAACACGTAATACATACAAGAATAGAAAGCGACCTATGAAAAAAATCGAAGCTAGGTGGCGCAAGGATCGAGATATTCACAAAAATCATATTTGTGGTCCGATTTGGTTTATATTTGGTGCACATAATACATGCAAGAATAGAAAGCGACCTATGAAAAAATCGCCGCTAGATGGCGCAAGGATCGAGATATTCACAAAAATCGTATTTGTAGTCCGATTTGGCTCATATTTGGAACACGTAATACATACAAGAATAGAAAGCGACCTATGAAAAAAATCGCCGCTAGGTGGCGCAAGGATCGAGATACTCAAAAAATCATATTTGTCGTCCGATTTGGTTTATATTTGGTGCACATAATATATGCAAGAATAGAAAGCGACCTATGAAAAAAATCGCCGCTAGGTGGCGCAAGGATCGAGATATTCACAAAAATCGTATTTGTAGTCCGATTTGGCTCATATTTGGAACACGTAATACATACAAGAATAGAAAGCGACCTATGAACAAAATCGCCGCTAGATGGCGCAAGGATCGAGAAATTTACAAAAATCGTATTTGTAGTCCGATTTGGCTCATATTTGGAACACGTAATACATGCAAGAATAGAAAGCGACCTATGAGAAAAAATCGCCGCTAGGTGGTGCAAGTATCGAGATATTCACAAAAATAGTATTCGTAGTCCGATTTGGCTGCAAATATCGAGATATTCACAAAAATAATATTTGTAGTCCGACTTGGCTCATATTTGGATCGCATAATACATGCAAGAATAGAAAGCGACCTATGAAAAAAAATCGCCGCTAGGTGGCGCAAGGATCGAGATATTCAAAAAATCGTATTTGTTGTCCGATTTGGCTCATATTTGGTGCACATAATACATGCAAGAATAGAAAGCGACCTATGAAAAAAATCGCCGCTAGGTGGAGATATTCACAAAAATCGTATTTGTGGTCCGATTTGGCTCATATTTGGACACGTAATACATACAAGAATAGAAAGCGACCTATGAAAAAAATCGCCGCTAGGTGGCACAAGGATCGAGATATTCACAAAAATCATATTTGTAGTCCGATTTGGCTCATATTTGGAACACGTAATACATACAAGAATAGAAAGCGACCTATGAAAAAAATCGCCGCTAGGTGGCGCAAGGATCGAGATATTTAAAAAATCGTATTTGTGGTCCGATTTGGCTCATATTTGGTGCACATAATACATGCAAGAATAGAAAGCGACCTATGAGAAAAAATCGCTGCTAGGTGGTGCAAGTATCGAGATATTCACAAATATAGTATTTGTAGTCCGATTTGGCTGCAAATATCGAGATATTCACAAAAATAATATTTGTAGTCCGACTTGGCTCATATTTGGTGCACATAATACATACAAGAACAGAAAGCGACCTATGAAAAAATTTCCGCTAGGTGGCGCAAGGATCGAGATATTTAAAAAATCGTATTTGTGGTCCGATTTGGCTCATATTTGGTGCACATAATACATGCAAGAATAGAAAGCGACCTATGAAAAAAATCGCCGCTAGGTGGCACAAGGATCGAGATATTCACAAAAATCATATTTGTAGTCCGATTTGGCTCATATTTGGAACACGTAATACATACAAGAATAGAAAGCGACCTATGAAAAAAATCGCCGCTAGGTAGCGCAAGGATCGAGAAATTCAAAAAATCGTATTTGTGGTCCGATTTGGTTTATATTTGGTGCACATAATACATGCAAGAATAGAAAGCGACCTATGAAAACAATCGCCGCTAGGTGGCGCAAGGATCGAGATATTCACAAAAATCGTATTTGTGGTCCGATTTGGCTCATATTTGGTGCACATAATACATGCAAGAGTGAAAGTGACCTATGAGAAAAAATCGCTGCTAGGTGGTGCAAGTATCGAGATATTCACAAAAATAGTATTTGTAGTCCGATTTGGCTGCAAATATCGAGATATTCACAAAAATAATATTTGTAGTCAGACTTGGCTCATATTTGGATCGCATAATACATACAAGAATAGAAAGCGACCTATGAAAAAAATCGCCGCTAGGTGGCGCAAGGATCGAGATATTCAAAAAATCATATTTGTCGTCCGATTTGGTTTATATTTGGTGCACATAATACATGCAAGAATAGAAAGCGACTTATGACAAAAAATCGCTGCTAGGTGGTGCAAGTATCGAGATATTCACAAAAATAGTATTTGTAGTCCGATTTGGCTCATATTTGGATCGCATAATACATACAAGAATAGAAAGCGACCTATGAAAAAAAATCGCCGCTAGGTGGCGCAAGGATCGAGATATTCACAAAAATCGTATTTGTGGTCCGATTTGGCTCATATTTGGAACACGTAATACATACAAGAATAGAAAGCGACCTATGAAAAAAATCGCCGCTAGGTGGCGCAAGGATCGAGATATTCAAAAAATCGTATTTGTGGTCCGATTTGGCTCATATTTGGTGCACATAATACATGCAAGAATAGAAAGCGACCTATGAGAAAAAATCGCCGCTAGGTGGTGCAAGTATCGAGATATTCACAAAAATAGTATTCGTAGTCCGATTTGGCTGCAAATATCGAGATATTCAGAAAAATAATATTTGTAGTCCGACTTGGCTCATATTTGGATCGCATAATACATGCAAGAATAGAAAGCGACCTATGAAAAAAAATCGCCGCTAGGTGGCGCAAGGATCGAGATATTCAAAAAATCGTATTTGTTGTCCGATTTGGCTCATATTTGGTGCACATAATACATGCAAGAATAGAAAGCGACCTATGAAAAAAATCGCCGCTAGGTGGAGATATTCACAAAAATCGTATTTGTGGTCCGATTTGGCTCATATTTGGACACGTAATACATACAAGAATAGAATGCGAACTATGAAAAAAATCGCCGCTAAGTGGCGCAAGGATCGAGATATTTAAAAAATCGTATTTGTGGTCCGATTTGGCTCATATTTGGTGCACATAATACATGCAAGAATAGAAAGCGACCTATGAGAAAAAATCGCTGCTAGGTGGTGCAAGTATCGAGATATTCACAAAAATAGTATTTGTAGTCCGATTTGGCTGCAAATATCGAGATATTCACAAAAATAACATTTGTAGTCCGACTTGGCTCATATTTGGTGCACATAATACATACAAGAATAGAAAGCGACCTATGAAAAAAATCGCCGCTAGGTGGCGCAAGGATCGAGATATTTAAAAAATCGTATTTGTGGTCCGATTTGGCTCATATTTGGTGCACATAATACATGCAAGAATAGAAAGCGACCTATGAGAAAAAATCGCTGCTAGGTGGTGCAAGTATCGAGATATTCACAAAAATAGTATTTGTAGTCCGATTTGGCTGCAAATATCGAGATATTCACAAAAATAATATTTGTAGTCCGACTTGGCTCATATTTGGTGCACATAATACATGCAAGAATAGAAAGCGACCTATGAAAAAAATCGCCGCTAGGTGGCAGAAGGATCGAGATATTTAAAAAATCGTATTTGTGGTCCGATTTGGCTCATATTTGGTGCACATAATACATGCAAGGATAGAAAGCGACCTATGAAAAAAAATCGCCGCTAGGTGGCACAAGGATCGAGATATTCACAAAAATCATATTTGTAGTCCGATTTGGCTCATATTTGGAACGCGTAATACATACAAGAATAGAAAGCGACCTATGAAAAAAATCGCCGCTAGGTAGCGCAAGGATCGAGAAATTCAAAAATCGTATTTGTGGTCCGATTTGGTTTATATTTGGTGCACATAATACATGCAAGAATAGAAAGCGACCTATGAAAAAAATCGCCGCTAGGTGGCGCAAGGATCGAGATATTCACAAAAATCGTATCTGTGGTCCGATTTGGCTCATATTTGGAACACGTAATACATACAAGAATAGAAAGCGACCTATGAAAAAAATCGCCGCTAGGTGGCGCAAGGATCGAGATATTCAAAAAATCGTATTTGTGGTCCGATTTGGCTCATATTTGGTGCAAATAATACATGCAAGGGTGAAAGCGACCTATGAGAAAAAATCGCTGCTAGGTGGTGCAAGTATCGAGATATTCACAAAAATAGTATTTGTAGTCCGATTTGGCTGCAAATATCGAGATATTCACAAAAATAATATTTGTAGTCAGACTTGGCTCATATTTGGATCGCATAATACATACAAGAATAGAAAGTGACCTATAAAAAAAAATCGCCGCTAGGTGGCGCAAGGATCGAGATATTCACAAAAATCGTATTTGTAGTCCGATTTGGCTCATATTTGGAACACGTAATACATACAAGAATAGAAAGCGACCTATGAAAAAAATCGCCGCTAGGTGGCGCAAGGATCGAGATATTTACAAAAATCGTATTTGTAGTCCGATTTGGCTCATATTTGGAACACGTAATACATACAAGAATAGAAAGCGACCTATGAAAAAAATCGAAGCTAGGTGGCGCAAGGATCGAGATATTCACAAAAATCATATTTGTGGTCCGATTTGGTTTATATTTGGTGCACATAATACATGCAAGAATAGAAAGCGACCTATGAAAAAATCGCCGCTAGATGGCGCAAGGATCGAGATATTCACAAAAATCGTATTTGTAGTCCGATTTGGCTCATATTTGGAACACGTAATACATACAAGAATAGAAAGCGACCTATGAAAAAAATCGCCGCTAGGTGGCGCAAGGATCGAGATACTCAAAAAATCATATTTGTCGTCCGATTTGGTTTATATTTGGTGCACATAATATATGCAAGAATAGAAAGCGACCTATGAAAAAAATCGCCGCTAGGTGGCGCAAGGATCGAGATATTCACAAAAATCGTATTTGTAGTCCGATTTGGCTCATATTTGGAACACGTAATACATACAAGAATAGAAAGCGACCTATGAACAAAATCGCCGCTAGATGGCGCAAGGATCGAGATATTTACAAAAATCGTATTTGTAGTCCGATTTGGCTCATATTTGGAACACGTAATACATGCAAGAATAGAAAGCGACCTATGAGAAAAAATCGCCGCTAGGTGGTGCAAGTATCGAGATATTCACAAAAATAGTATTCGTAGTCCGATTTGGCTGCAAATATCGAGATATTCACAAAAATAATATTTGTAGTCCGACTTGGCTCATATTTGGATCGCATAATACATGCAAGAATAGAAAGCGACCTATGAAAAAAAATCGCCGCTAGGTGGCGCAAGGATCGAGATATTCAAAAAATCGTATTTGTTGTCCGATTTGGCTCATATTTGGTGCACATAATACATGCAAGAATAGAAAGCGACCTATGAAAAAAATTGCCGCTAGGTGGAGATATTCACAAAAATCGTATTTGTGGTCCGATTTGGCTCATATTTGGACACGTAATACATACAAGAATAGAATGCGAACTATGAAAAAAATCGCCGCTAAGTGGCGCAAGGATCGAGATATTTAAAAAATCGTATTTGTGGTCCGATTTGGCTCATATTTGGTGCACATAATACATGCAAGAATAGAAATCGACCTATGAGAAAAAATCGCTGCTAGGTGGTGCAAGTATCGAGATATTCACAAAAATAGTATTTGTAGTCCGATTTGGCTGCAAATATCGAGATATTCACAAAAATAACATTTGTAGTCCGACTTGGCTCATATTTGGTGCACATAATACATACAAGAATAGAAAGCGACCTATGAAAAAAATCGCCGCTAGGTGGCGCAAGGATCGAGATATTTAAAAAATCGTATTTGTGGTCCGATTTGGCTCATATTTGGTGCACATAATACATGCAAGAATAGAAAGCGACCTATGAGAAAAAATCGCTGCTAGGTGGTGCAAGTATCGAGATATTCACAAAAATAGTATTTGTAGTCCGATTTGGCTGCAAATATCGAGATATTCACAAAAATAATATTTGTAGTCCGACTTGGCTCATATTTGGTGCACATAATACATGCAAGAATAGAAAGCGACCTATGAAAAAAATCGCCGCTAGGTGGCGCAAGGATCGAGATATTTAAAAAATCGTATTTGTGGTCCGATTTGGCTCATATTTGGTGCACATAATACATGCAAGGATAGAAAGCGACCTATGAAAAAAAATCGCCGCTAGGTGGCACAAGGATCGAGATATTCACAAAAATCATATTTGTAGTCCGATTTGGCTCATATTTGGAACGCGTAATACATACAAGAATAGAAAGCGACCTATGAAAAAAATCGCCGCTAGGTAGCGCAAGGATCGAGAAATTCAAAAAATCGTATTTGTGGTCCGATTTGGTTTATATTTGGTGCACATAATACATGCAAGAATAGAAAGCGACCTATGAAAAAAATCGCCGCTAGGTGGCGCAAGGATCGAGATATTCACAAAAATCGTATCTGTGGTCCGATTTGGCTCATATTTGGAACACGTAATACATACAAGAATAGAAAGCGACCTATGAAAAAAATCGCCGCTAGGTGGCGCAAGGATCGAGATATTCAAAAAATCGTATTTGTGGTCCGATTTGGCTCATATTTGGTGCAAATAATACATGCAAGGGTGAAAGCGACCTATGAGAAAAAATCGCTGCTAGGTGGTGCAAGTATCGAGATATTCACAAAAATAGTATTTGTAGTCCGATTTGGCTGCAAATATCGAGATATTCACAAAAATAATATTTGTAGTCAGACTTGGCTCATATTTGGATCGCATAATACATACAAGAATAGAAAGTGACCTATAAAAAAAAATCGCCGCTAGGTGGCGCAAGGATCGAGATATTCACAAAAATCGTATTTGTAGTCCGATTTGGCTCATATTTGGAACACGTAATACATACAAGAATAGAAAGCGACCTATGAAAAAAATCGCCGCTAGGTGGCGCAAGGATCGAGATATTTACAAAAATCGTATTTGTAGTCCGATTTGGCTCATATTTGGAACACGTAATACATACAAGAATAGAAAGCGACCTATGAAAAAAATCGAAGCTAGGTGGCGCAAGGATCGAGATATTCACAAAAATCATATTTGTGGTCCGATTTGGTTTATATTTGGAGCACATAATACATGCAAGAATAGAAAGCGACCTATGAAAAAATCGCCGCTAGATGGCGCAAGGATCGAGATATTCACAAAAATCGTATTTGTAGTCCGATTTGGCTCATATTTGGAACACGTAATACATACAAGAATAGAAAGCGACCTATGAAAAAAATCGCCGCTAGGTGGCGCAAGGATCGAGATACTCAAAAAATCATATTTGTCGTCCGATTTGGTTTATATTTGGTGCACATAATATATGCAAGAATAGAAAGCGACCTATGAAAAAAATCGCCGCTAGGTGGCGCAAGGATCGAGATATTCACAAAAATCGTATTTGTATTCCGATTTGGCTCATATTTGGAACACGTAATACATACAAGAATAGAAAGCGACCTATGAACAAAATCGCCGCTAGATGGCGCAAGGATCGAGATATTTACAAAAATCGTATTTGTAGTCCGATTTGGCTCATATTTGGAACACGTAATACATACAAGAATAGAAAGCGACCTATGAAAAAAATCGAAGCTAGGTGGCGCAAGGATCGAGATATTCAAAAAATCATATTTGTGGTCCGATTTGGTTTATATTTGGTGCACATAATACATGCAAGAATAGAAAGCGACCTATGAAAAAATCGCCGCTAGGTGGAGCAAGGATCGACATATTCACAAAAATCGTGTTTGTAGTCCGATTTGGCTCATATTTGGAACACGTAATACATACAAGAATAGAAAGCGACCTATGAAAAAAATCGCCTCTAGGTGGCGCAAGGATCGAGAAATTCAAAAAATCGTATTTGTGGCCCGATTTGGCTCATATTTGGTGCACATAATACATGCAAGAATAGAAAGCGACCTATGACAAAAAATCGCTGCTAGGTGGTGCAAGTATCGAGATATTCACAAAAATAGTATTTGTAGTCCGATTTGGCTCATATTTGGATCGCATAATACATACAAGAATAGAAAGCGACCTATGAAAAAAAATCGCCGCTAGGTGGCGCAAGGATCGAGATATTCACAAAAATCGTATTTGTGGTCCGATTTGGCTCATATTTGGAACACGTAATACATACAAGAATAGAAAGCGACCTATGAAAAAATCGCCGCTAGGCTGCGCAAGGATCGAGATATTCAAAAAATCGTATTTGTGGTCCGATTTGGCTCATATTTGGAACACATAATACATGCAAGGATAGAAAGCGACCTGTGAAAAAAATCGCCGCTAGATGGCGCAAGGATCGAGATATTCACAAAAATCGTATTTGTAGTCCGATTTGGCTCATATTTGGAACACGTAATACATGCAAGAATAGAAAGCGACCCATGAGAAAAAATCGCTGCTAGGTGGTGCAAGTATCGAGATATTCACAAAAATCGTATTTGTGGTCCGATTTGGCTCATATTTGGAACACGTAATACATACAAGAATAGAAAGCGACCTATGAAAAAAACGCCGCTAGGTGTTGCAAGGATCGAGATATTCAAAAAATCGTATTTGTGGTCCGATTTGGCTCATATTTGGTGCACATAATACATGCAAGAATAGAAAGCGACCTATGAGAAAAAATCGCCGCTAGGTGGTGCAAGTATCGAGATATTCACAAAAATAGTATTCGTAGTCCGATTTGGCTGCAAATATCGAGATATTCACAAAAATAATATTTGTAGTCCGACTTGGCTCATATTTGGATCGCATAATACATGCAAGAATAGAAAGCGACCTATGAAAAAAAATTGCCGCTAGGTGGCGCAAGGATCGAGATATTCAAAAAATCGTATTTGTGGTCCGATTTGGCTCATATTTGGTGCACATAATACATGCAAGAATAGAAAGCGACCTATGAGAAAAAATCGCCGCTAGGTGGCGCAAGGATCGAGATATTCACAAAATCGTATTTGTGGTCCGATTTGGCTCATATTTGGAACACGTAATACATACAAGAATAGAAAGCGACCTATGAAAAAAATCGCCGCTAGGTGGCGCAAGGATAGAGATATTCAAAAAATCGTGTTTGTGGTCCGATTTGGCTCATATTTGGTGCACATAATACATGCAAGAATAGAAAGCGACCTATGAAAAAAATCGCCGCTAGGTGGCGCAAGGATCGAGATATTCAAAAAATCGTATTTGTGGTCCGATTTGGCTCATATTTGGTGCACATAATACATGCAAGAATAGAAAGCGACCTATGAGAAAAAATCGCCGCTAGGTGGCGCAAGGAACGAGATATTCACAAAAATCGTATTTGTGGTCCGATTTGGCTCATATTTGGAACACGTAATACATACAAGAATAGAAAGCGACCTATGAAAAAAATCGCCGCTAGGTGGCGCAAGGATCGAGATATTCAAAAAATCGTATTTGTGGTCCGATTTGGCTCATATTTGGTGCACATAATACATGCAAGAATAGAAAGCGACCTACGAAAAAAATCGCCGCTAGGTGGCGCAAGGATCGAGATATTCACAAAAATCGTATTTGTGGTCCGATTTGGTTCATATTTGGAACACGTAATACATACAAGGATAGAAAGCGACCTAAGAAAAAAATCGCCGCTAGGTGGCGCAAGGATCGAGATATTCAAAAAATCGTATTTGTGGTCCGATTTGGCTCTTATTTGGTGCACATAATACATGCAAGAATAGAAATCGACCTATGAGAAAAAATCGCTGCTAGGTGGTGCAAGTATCGAGATATTCACAAAAATAGTATTTGTGGTCCGATTTGGCTGAAAATATCGAGATATTCACAAAAATAATATTTGTAGTCCGACTTGGCTCATATTTGGATCGCATAATACATACAAGAATAGAAAGCGACCTATGGAAAAAAAGCGCCGTTAGGTGGCACAAGGATCGAGATATTCAAAAAAATCATATTTGTATTCCGATTTGGCTCATATTTGGAACAGGTAATACATACAAGAATAGAAAGCGACCTATGAAAAAAAGCGCCGCTAGGTAGCGCAAGGATCGAGAAATTCAAAAAATCGTATTTGTGGTCCGATTTGGTTTATATTTGGTGCACATAATACGTGCAAGAATAGAAAGCGACCTATGAAAAAAACGCCGCTAGGTGGCGCAAGTATCGAGATATTCACAAAAATCGTATTTGGGGTCCGATTTGGCTCATATTTGGAACACGTAATACATACAAGAATAGAAAGCGACCTATGAAAAAAATCGCCACTAGGTGGCGCAAGGATCAATATATTCAAAAAATCGTATTTTTGGTCCGATTTGGCTCATATTTGGTGCACATAATACATGCAAGAGTGAAAGCGACCTATAAGAAAAAAATCGCTGCTAGGTGGTGCAAGTATCGAGATATTCACAAAAATAGTATTTGTAGTCCGATTTGGCTGCAAATATCGAGATATTCACAAAAATAATATTTGTAGTCAGACCTGGCTCATATTTGGATCGCATAATACATACAAGAGTAGAAAGCGACCTATGAAAAAAAATCGCCGCTAGGTGGCACAAGGATCGAGATATTCACAAAAATCATATTTGTAGTCCGATTTGGCTCATATTTGGAACACGTAATACATACAAGAATAGAAGGCGACCTATGAAAAAATCGCCGCTAGGTGGCGCAAGCATCGAGATATTCACAAAAATCGTATTTGTGGTCCGATTTGGCTCATATTTGGAACACGTAATACATACAAGAATAGAAAGCGACCTATGAAAAAAAATCGCCGCTAGGTGGCGCAAGGATCGAGATATTCACAAAAATCGTATTTGTAGTCCGATTTGCTTATATTTGAAACACATAATACATACAAGAATAGCAAGCACCTGTGAAAAAAAATCGTCGCCAGGTGGTGCAAGGATCGAGATATTCACAAGAATCGTATTTGTGGGACGATTTGGCTCATATTTGGAACACGTAATACATACAAGAATAGAAAGCGACCTATGAAAAAAATCGCCGCTAGGTGACGCAAGGATCGAGATATTCAAAAAATCGTATTTGTGGTCGGATTTGGCTCATATTTGGAACACATGCAAGTATAGAAAGCGACATATGAAAAAAATCGCCGCTAGGATCGAGATATTCAAAAAAATCGTATTTGTGGTCCGATTTGGCTCATATTTGGAACACATAATACATACGAGAATAGAAAGCGACCTATGAAAAAAATCGTCGCTAGGTGGCACAAGGATCGAGATATTCACAAAAATCATAGTTGTAGTCCGATTTGGCTCATATTTGGAACACGTAATACATTCAAGAATAGAAAGCGACCTAAGAAAAAAATCGCCGCTAGGTGGCGCAAGGATCGAGATATTCACAAAAATCGTATTTGTGGTCCGATTTGGCTCATATTTATACAAGAATAGAAAGCGACCTATGAAAAAAATCGCCGCTAGGTGGCGCAAGGATCGAGATATTCAAAAAAATCGTATTTGTGGTCCGATTTGGCTCATATTTGGAACACATAATACATACGAGAATAGAAAGCGACCTATGAAAAAAATCGTCGCTAGGTGGCACAAGGATCGAGATATTCACAAAAATCATAGTTGTAGTCCGATTTGGCTCATATTTGGAACATGTAATACATACAAGAATAGAAAGCGACCTAAGAAAAAAATCGCCGCTAGGTGGCGCAAGGATCGAGATATTCACAAAAATCGTATTTGTGGTCCGATTTGGCTCATATTTGGAACACGTAATACATACAAGAGTAGAAAGCGACCTATGAAAAAATCGCGGCTAGGTGGCGCAAGGATCGAGATATTCAAAAAATCGTATTTGTGGTCCGATTTGGCTCATATTTGGTGCACATAATACATGCAAGAATAGAAAGCGACCTATGAGAAAAAATCGCTGCTAGGTGGTGCAAGTATCGAGATATTCACAAAAATCGTATTTGTGGTCCGATTTGGCTCATATTTGGAACACATAATACATACGAGAATAGAAAGCGACCTATGAAAAAAATCGTCGCTAGGTGGCACAAGGATCGAGATATTCACAAAAATCATAGTTGTAGTCCGATTTGGCTCATATTTGGAACATGTAATACATACAAGAATAGAAAGCGACCTAAGAAAAAAATCGCCGCTAGGTGGCGCAAGGATCGAGATATTCACAAAAATCGTATTTGTGGTCCGATTTGGCTCATATTTGGAACACGTAATACATACAGAGTAGAAAGCGACCTATGAAAAAATCGCCGCTAGGTGGCGCAAGGATCGAGATATTCAAAAAATCGTATTTGTGGTCCGATTTGCTCATATTTGGTGCACATAATACATGCAAGAATAGAAAGCGACCTATGAGAAAAAATCGCTGCTAGGTAGTGCAAGTATCGAGATATTCACAAAAATCGTATTTGTGGTCCGATTTGGCTCATATTTGGAACACGTAATACATACAAGAGTAGAAAGCGACCTATGAAAAAATCGCCGCTAGGTGGCGCAAGGATCGAGATATTCAAAAAATCGTATTTGTGGTCCGATTTGGCTCATATTTGGTGCACATAATACATGCAAGAATAGAAAGCGATCTATGAGAAAAAACGCTGCTAGGTGGTGCAAGTATCGAGATATTCACAAAAATAATATTTGTAGTCCGATTTGGCTGAAAATATCGAGATATTCACAAAAATAATATTTGTAGTCCGACTTGGCTCATATTTGGATCGCATAATACATACAAGAATAGAAAGCGACCTATGGAAAAAAATCGCCGCTAGGTGGCACAAGGATCGAGATATTCACAAAAATCATATTTGTAGTCCGATTTGGCTCATATTTGGAACACGTAATACATACAAGAATAGAAAGCGACCTATGAAAAAAATCGCCGCTAGGTAGCGCAAGGATCGAGAAATTCAAAAAATCGTATTTGTGGTCCGATTTGGTTTATATTTGGTGCACATAATACATGCAAGAATAGAAAGCGACCTATGAAAAAAACGCCGCTAGGTGGCGCAAGGATCGAGATATTCACAAAAATCGTATTTGGGGTCCGATTTGGCTCATATTTGGAACACGTAATACATACAAGAATAGAAAGCGACCTATGAAAAAAATCGCCGCTAGGTGGCGCAAGGATCAAGATATTCAAAAAATCGTATTTTTGGTCCGATTTGGCTCATATTTGGTGCACATAATACATGCAAGAGTGAAAGCGACCTATAAGAAAAAAATCGCTGCTAGGTGGTGCAAGTATCGAGATATTCACAAAAATAGTATTTGTAGTCCGATTTGGCTGCAAATATCGAGATATTCACAAAAATAATATTTGTAGTCAGACTTGGCTCATATTTGGATCGCATAATACATACAAGAGTAGAAAGCGACCTATGAAAAAATCGCCGCTAGGTGGCACAAGGATCGAGATATTCACAAAAATCATATTTGTAGTCCGATTTGGCTCATATTTGGAACACGTAATACATACAAGAATAGAAAGCGACCTATGAAAAAATCGCTGCTAGGTGGCGCAAGGATCGAGATATTCACAAAAATCGTAATTGTGGTCCGATTTGGCTCATATTTGGAACACGTAATACATACAAGAGTAGAAAGCGACCTATGAAAAAATTGTCGCTAGGTGGCGCAAGGATCGAGATATTCAAAAAATCGTATTTGTGGTCCGATTTGGCTCATATTTGGTGCACATAATACATGCAAGAATAGAAAGCGACCTATGAGAAAAAATCGCTGCTAGGTGGTGCAAGTATCGAGATATTCACAAAAATCGTATTTGTGGTCCGATTTGGCTCATATTTGGAACACGTAATACATACAAGAATAGAAAGCGACCTATGAAAAAAATCGCCGCTAGATGGCGCAAGGATCGAGATATTCAAAAAATCGTATTTGTGGTCCGATTTGGCTCTTATTTGGTGCACATAATACATGCAAGAATAGAAAGCGACCTATGAGAAAAAATCGCCGCTAGGTGGTGCAAGTATCGAGATATTCACAAAAATAGTATTCGTAGTCCGATTTGGCTGCAAATATCGAGATATTCACAAAAATAATATTTGTAGTCTGACTTGGCTCATATTTGGATCGCATAATACATGCAAGAATAGAAAGCGACCTATGAAAAAAAATCGCCGCTAGGTGGCGCAAGGATCGAGATATTCAAAAAATCGTATTTGTTGTCCGATTTGGCTCATATTTGGTGCACATAATACATGCAAGAATAGAAAGCGACCTATGAAAAAAATCGCCGCTAGGTGGAGATATTCACAAAAATCGTATTTGTGGTCCGATTTGGCTCATATTTGGACACGTAATACATACAAGAATACAATGCGAACTATGAAAAAAATCGCCGCTAAGTGGCGCAAGGATCGAGATATTTAAAAAATCGTATTTGTGGTCCGATTTGGCTCATATTTGGTGCACATAATACATGCAAGAATAGAAAGCGACCTATGAGAAAAAATCGCTGCTAGGTGGTGCAAGTATCGAGATATTCACAAAAATAGTATTTGTAGTCCGATTTGGCTGCAAATATCGAGATATTCACAAAAATAATATTTGTAGTCCGACTTGGCTCATATTTGGTGCACATAATACATACAAGAATAGAAAGCGACCTATGAAAAAAATCGCCGCTAGGTGGCGCAAGGATCGAGATATTTAAAAAATCGTATTTGTGGTCCGATTTGGCTCATATTTGGTGCACATAATACATGCAAGAATAGAAAGCGACCTATGAAAAAAATCGCCGCTAGGTGGAGATATTCACAAAAATCGTATTTGTGGTCCGATTTGGCTCATATTTGGACACGTAATACATACAAGAATACAATGCGAACTATGAAAAAAATCGCCGCTAAGTGGCGCAAGGATCGAGATATTTAAAAAATCGTATTTGTGGTCCGATTTGGCTCATATTTGGTGCACATAATACATGCAAAAATAGAAAGCGACCTATGAAAAAATCGCCGCTAGGTGGCGCAAGGATCGAGATATTCACAAAAATCGTATTTGTGGTCCGATTTGGCTCATATTTGGAACACGTAATACATACAGAGTAGAAAGCGACCTATGAAAAAATCGCCGCTAGGTGGCGCAAGGATCGAGATATTCAAAAAATCGTATTTGTGGTCCGATTTGCTCATATTTGGTGCACATAATACATGCAAGAATAGAAAGCGACCTAAGAAAAAAATCGCCGCTAGGTGGCGCAAGGATCGAGATATTCACAAAAATCGTATTTGTGGTCCGATTTGGCTCATATTTGGAACACGTAATACATACAGAGTAGAAAGCGACCTATGAAAAAATCGCCGCTAGGTGGCGCAAGGATCGAGATATTCAAAAAATCGTATTTGTGGTCCGATTTGCTCATATTTGGTGCACATAATACATGCAAGAATAGAAAGCGACCTATGAGAAAAAATCGCTGCTAGGTAGTGCAAGTATCGAGATATTCACAAAAATCGTATTTGTGGTCCGATTTGGCTCATATTTGGAACACGTAATACATACAAGAGTAGAAAGCGACCTATGAAAAAATCGCCGCTAGGTGGCGCAAGGATCGAGATATTCAAAAAATCGTATTTGTGGTCCGATTTGGCTCATATTTGGTGCACATAATACATGCAAGAATAGAAAGCGATCTATGAGAAAAAACGCTGCTAGGTGGTGCAAGTATCGAGATATTCACAAAAATAATATTTGTAGTCCGATTTGGCTGAAAATATCGAGATATTCACAAAAATAATATTTGTAGTCCGACTTGGCTCATATTTGGATCGCATAATACATACAAGAATAGAAAGCGACCTATGGAAAAAAATCGCCGCTAGGTGGCACAAGGATCGAGATATTCACAAAAATCATATTTGTAGTCCGATTTGGCTCATATTTGGAACACGTAATACATACAAGAATAGAAAGCGACCTATGAAAAAAATCGCCGCTAGCTAGCGCAAGGATCGAGAAATTCAAAAAATCGTATTTGTGGTCCGATTTGGTTTATATTTGGTGCACATAATACATGCAAGAATAGAAAGCGACCTATGAAAAAAACGCCGCTAGGTGGCGCAAGGATCGAGATATTCACAAAAATCGTATTTGGGGTCCGATTTGGCTCATATTTGGAACACGTAATACATACAAGAATAGAAAGCGACCTATGAAAAAAATCGCCGCTAGGTGGCGCAAGGATCAAGATATTCAAAAAATCGTATTTTTGGTCCGATTTGGCTCATATTTGGTGCACATAATACATGCAAGAGTGAAAGCGACCTATAAGAAAAAAATCGCTGCTAGGTGGTGCAAGTATCGAGATATTCACAAAAATAGTATTTGTAGTCCGATTTGGCTGCAAATATCGAGATATTCACAAAAATAATATTTGTAGTCAGACTTGGCTCATATTTGGATCGCATAATACATACAAGAGTAGAAAGCGACCTATGAAAAAATCGCCGCTAGGTGGCACAAGGATCGAGATATTCACAAAAATCATATTTGTAGTCCGATTTGGCTCATATTTGGAACACGTAATACATACAAGAATAGAAAGCGACCTATGAAAAAATCGCTGCTAGGTGGCGCAAGGATCGAGATATTCACAAAAATCGTAATTGTGGTCCGATTTGGCTCATATTTGGAACACGTAATACATACAAGAGTAGAAAGCGACCTATGAAAAAATTGTCGCTAGGTGGCGCAAGGATCGAGATATTCAAAAAATCGTATTTGTGGTCCGATTTGGCTCATATTTGGTGCACATAATACATGCAAGAATAGAAAGCGACCTATGAGAAAAAATCGCTGCTAGGTGGTGCAAGTATCGAGATATTCACAAAAATCGTATTTGTGGTCCGATTTGGCTCATATTTGGAACACGTAATACATACAAGAATAGAAAGCGACCTATGAAAAAATCGCCGCTAGATGGCGCAAGGATCGAGATATTCAAAAAATCGTATTTGTGGTCCGATTTGGCTCTTATTTGGTGCACATAATACATGCAAGAATAGAAAGCGACCTATGAGAAAAAATCGCCGCTAGGTGGTGCAAGTATCGAGATATTCACAAAAATAGTATTCGTAGTCCGATTTGGCTGCAAATATCGAGATATTCACAAAAATAATATTTGTAGTCTGACTTGGCTCATATTTGGATCGCATAATACATGCAAGAATAGAAAGCGACCTATGAAAAAAAATCGCCGCTAGGTGGCGCAAGGATCGAGATATTCAAAAAATCGTATTTGTTGTCCGATTTGGCTCATATTTGGTGCACATAATACATGCAAGAATAGAAAGCGACCTATGAAAAAAATCGCCGCTAGGTGGAGATATTCACAAAAATCGTATTTGTGGTCCGATTTGGCTCATATTTGGACACATAATACATACAAGAATACAATGCGAACTATGAAAAAAATCGCCGCTAAGTGGCGCAAGGATCGAGATATTTAAAAAATCGTATTTGTGGTCCGATTTGGCTCATATTTGGTGCACATAATACATGCAAGAATAGAAAGCGACCTATGAGAAAAAATCGCTGCTAGGTGGTGCAAGTATCGAGATATTCACAAAAATAGCATTTGTAGTCCGATTTGGCTGCAAATATCGAGATATTCACAAAAATAATATTTGTAGTCCGACTTGGCTCATATTTGGTGCACATAATACATACAAGAATAGAAAGCGACCTATGAAAAAAATCGCCGCTAGGTGGCGCAAGGATCGAGATATTTAAAAAATCGTATTTGTGGTCCGATTTGGCTCATATTTGGTGCACATAATACATGCAAGAATAGAAAGCGACCTATGAAAAAAATCGCCGCTAGGTGGAGATATTCACAAAAATCGTATTTGTGGTCCGATTTGGCTCATATTTGGACACGTAATACATACAAGAATACAATGCGAACTATGAAAAAAATCGCCGCTAAGTGGCGCAAGGATCGAGATATTTAAAAAATCGTATTTGTGGTCCGATTTGGCTCATATTTGGTGCACATAATACATGCAAAAATAGAAAGCGACCTATGAGAAAAAATCGCTGCTAGGTGGTGCAAGTATCGAGATATTCACAAAAATAGTATTTGTAGTCCGATTTGGCTGCAAATATCGAGATATTCACAAAAATAATATTTGTAGTCCGACTTGGCTCATATTTGGTGCACATAATACATACAAGAATAGAAAGCGACCTATGAAAAAAATCGCCGCTAGGTGGCACAAGGATGGAGATATTCACAAAAATCATATTTGTAGTCCGATTTGGCTCATATTTGGAACGCGTAATACATACAAGAATAGAAAGCGACCTATGAAAAAAATCGCCGCTAGGTAGCGCAAGGATCGAGAAATTCAAAAAATCGTATTTGTGGTCCGATTTGGTTTATATTTGGTGCACATAATACATGCAAGAATAGAAAGCGACCTATGAAAAAAATCGCCGCTAGGTGGCGCAAGGATCGAGATATTAACAAAAATCGTATTTGTGGTCCGATTTGGCTCATATTTGGAACACGTAATACATACAAGAATAGAAAGCGACCTATGAAAAAAATCGCCGCTAGGTGGCGCAAGGATCGAGATATTCAAAAAATCGTATTTGTGGTCCGATTTGGCTCATATTTGGTGCACATAATATATGCAAGGGTGAAAGCGACCTATGAGAAAAAATCGCTGCTAGGTAATGCAAGTATCGAGATATTCACAAAAATAGTATTTGTAGTCCGATTTGGCTGCAAATATCGAGATATTCACAAAAATAATATTTGTAGTCAGACTTGGCTCATATTTGGATCGCATAATACATACAAGAATAGAAAGTGACCTATAAAAAAAAATCGCCGCTAGGTGGCACAAGGATCGAGATATTCACAAAAATCGTATTTGTGGTCCGATTTGGCTCATATTTGGAACACGTAATACATACAAGAATAGAAAGCGACCTATGAAAAAAATCGCCGCTAGGTGGCGCAAGGATCGAGATATTCACAAAAATCGTATTTGTAGTCCGATTTGGCTCATATTTGGAACACGTAATACATACAAGAATAGAAACCGACCTATGAACAAAATCGCCGCTAGATGGCGCAAGGATCGAGATATTTACAAAAATCGTATTTGTAGTCCGATTTGGCTCATATTTGGAACACGTAATACATACAAGAATAGAAAGCGACCTATGAAAAAAATCGAAGCTAGGTGGCGCAAGGATCGAGATATTCAAAAAATCATATTTGTGGTCCGATTTGGTTTATATTTGGTGCACATAATACATGCAAGAATAGAAAGCGACCTATGAAAAAATCGCCGCTAGGTGGCGCAAGGATCGACATATTCACAAAAATCGTATTTGTAGTCCGATTTGGCTCATATTTGGAACACGTAATACATACAAGAATAGAAAGCGACCTATGAAAAAAATCGCCTCTAGGTGGCGCAAGGATCGAGAAATTCAAAAAATCGTATTTGTGACCCGATTTGGCTCATATTTGGTGCACATAATACATGCAAGAATAGAAAGCGACCTATGACAAAAAATCGCTGCTAGGTGGTGCAAGTATCGAGATATTCACAAAAATAGTATTTGTAGTCCGATTTGGCTCATATTTGGATCGCATAATACATACAAGAATAGAAAGCGACCTATGAAAAAAAATCGCCGCTAGGTGGCGCAAGGATCGAGATATTCACAAAAATCGTATTTGTGGTCCGATTTGGCTCATATTTGGAACACGTGATCCATACAAGAATAGAAAGCGACCTATGAAAAAAATCGCCGCTAGGTGGCGCAAGGTTCGAGATATTCAAAAAATCGTATTTGTGGTCCGATTTGGCTCATATTTGGAACACATAATACATGCAAGAATAGAAAGCGACCTGTGAAAAAAATCGCCGCTAGATGGCGCAAGGATCGAGATATTCACAAAAATCGTATTTGTAGTCCGATTTGGCTCATATTTGGAACACGTAATACATGCAAGAATAGAAAGCGACCCATGAGAAAAAAGCGCTGCTAGGTGGTGCAAGTATCGAGATATTCACAAAAATCGTATTTGTGGTCCGATTTGGCTCATATTTGGAACACGTAATACATACAAGAATAGAAAGCGACCTATGAAAAAAATCACCGCTAGGTGGCGCAAGGATCGAGATATTCAAAAAATCGTATTTGTGGTCCG
This sequence comes from Eurosta solidaginis, assembly GCF_040869045.1. NCBI lineage: Eukaryota > Metazoa > Arthropoda > Insecta > Diptera > Tephritidae > Eurosta > Eurosta solidaginis. The sequence goes on from NW_027136954.1 coordinate 73,190, forward strand.
ATTTGGCTCATATTTGGTGCACATAATACATGCAAGAATAGAAAGCGACCTATGAGAAAAAATCGCCGCTAGGTGGTGAAAGTATCGAGATATTCACAAAAATAGTATTCGTAGTCCGATTTGGCTGCAAATATCGAGATATTAACAAAAATAATATTTGTAGTCCGACTTGGCTCATATTTGGATCGCATAATACATGCAAGAATAGAAAGCGACCTATGAAAAAAAATTGCCGCTAGGTGGCGCAAGGATCGAGATATTCAAAAAATCGTATTTGTGGTCCGATTTGGCTCATATTTGGAACACGTAATACATACAAGAATAGAAAGCGACCTATGAAAAAAATCGCCGCTAGGTGGCGCAAGGATAGAGATATTCAAAAAATCGTGTTTGTGGTCCGATTTGGCTCATATTTGGTGCACATAATACATGCAAGAATAGAAAGCGACCTATGAAAAAAGCGCCGCTAGGTGGCGCAAGGATCGAGATATTCAAAAAATCGTATTTGTGGTCCGATTTGGCTCATATTTGGTGCACATAATACATACAAGAATAGAAAGCGACCTATGAGAAAAAATCGCCGCTAGGTGGCGCAAGGATCGAGATATTCACAAAAATCGTATTTGTGGTCCGATTTGGCTCATATTTGGAACACGTAATACATACAAGAATAGAAAGCGACCTATGAAAAAAATCGCCGCTAGGTGGCGCAAGGATAGAGATATTCAAAAAATCGGGTTTGTGGTCCGATTTGGCTCATATTTGGTGCACATAATACATGCAAGAATAGAAAGCGACCTATGAAAAAAGCGCCGCTAGGTGGCGCAAGGATCGAGATATTCAAAAAATCGTATTTGTGGTCCGATTTGGCTCATATTTGGTGCACATAATACATGCAAGAATAGAAAGCGACCTATGAGAAAAAATCGCCGCTAGGTGGCGCAAGGATCGAGATATTCACAAAAATCGTATTTGTGGTCCGATTTGGCTCATATTTGGAACACGTAATACATACAAGAATAGAAAGCGACCTATGAAAAAAATCGCCGCTAGGTGGCGCAAGGATCGAGATATTCAAAAAATCGTATTTGTGGTCCGATTTGGCTCATATTTGGTGCACATAATACATGCAAGAATAGAAAGCGATCTACGAAAAAAATCGCCGCTAGGTGGCGCAAGGATCGAGATATTCACAAAAATCGTATTTGTGGTCCGATTTGGTTCATATTTGGAACACGTAATACATACAAGAATAGAAAGCGACCTAAGAAAAAAATCGCCGCTAGGTGGCGCAAGGATCGAGATATTCAAAAAATCGTATTTGTGGTCCGATTTGGCTCTTATTTGGTGCACATAATACATGCAAGAATAGAAAGCGACCTATGAGAAAAAATCGCCGCTAGGTGGCGCAGGGATCGAGATATTCACAAAAATCGTATTTGTGGTCCGATTTGGCTCATATTTGGAACACGTAATACATACAAGAATAGAAAGCGACCTAAGAAAAAAATCGCCGCTAGGTGGCGCAAGGATCGAGATATTCAAAAAATCGTATTTGTGGTCCGATTTGGCTCTTATTTGGTGCACATAATACATGCAAGAATAGAAAGCGACCTATGAGAAAAAATCGCTGCTAGGTGGTGCAAGGATCGAGATATTCACAAAAATAGTATTTGTGGTCCGATTTGGCTGAAAATATCGAGATATTCACAAAAATAATATTTGTAGTCCGACTTGGCTCATATTTGGATCGCATAATACATACAAGAATAGAAAGCGACCTATGGAAAAAAATCGCCGCTAGGTGGCACAAGGATCGAGATATTCACAAAAATCATATTTGTATTCCGATTTGGCTCATATTTGGAACAGGTAATACATACAAGAATAGAAAGCGACCTATGAAAAAAAAGCCGCTAGGTAGCGCAAGGATCGAGAAATTCAAAAAATCGTATTTGTGGTCCGATTTGGTTTATATTTGGTGCACATAATACATGCAAGAATAGAAAGCGACCTATGAAAAAAACGCCGCTAGGTGGCGCAAGGGTCGAGATATTCACAAAAATCGTATTTGGGGTCCGATTTGGCTCATATTTGGAACACGTAATACATACAAGAATAGAAAGCGACCTATGAAAAAAATCGCCGCTAGGTGGCGCAAGGATCAATATATTCAAAAAATCGTATTTTTGGTCCGATTTTGCTCATATTTGGTGCACATAATACATGCAAGAGTGAAAGCGACCTATAAGAAAAAAATCGCTGCTAGGTGGTGCAAGTATCGAGATATTCACAAAAATAGTATTTGTAGTCCGATTTGGCTGCAAATATCGAGATATTCACAAAAATAATATTTGTAGTCAGACTTGGCTCATATTTGGATCGCATAATACATACAAGAGTAGAAAGCGACCTATGAAAAAAAATCGCCGCTAGGTGGCACAAGGATCGAGATATTCACAAAAATCATATTTGTAGTCCGATTTGGCTCATATTTGGAACACGTAATACATACAAGAATAGAAGGCGACCTATGAAAAAATCGCCGCTAGGTGGCGCAAGCATCGAGATATTCACAAAAATCGTATTTGTGGTCCGATTTGGCTCATATTTGGAACACGTAATACATACAAGAATAGAAAGCGACCTATGAAAAAAATCGCCGCTAGGTGGCGCAAGGATCGAGATATTCACAAAAATCGTATTTGTAGTCCGATTTGGCTTATATTTGAAACACATAATACATACAAGAATAGCAAGCACCTGTGAAAAAAAATCGTCGCCAGGTGGTGCAAGGATCGAGATATTCACAAGAATCGTATTTGTGGGACGATTTGGCTCATATTTGGAACACGTAATACATACAAGAATAGAAAGCGACCTATGAAAAAAATCGCCGCTAGGATCGAGATATTCAAAAAAATCGTATTTGTGGTCCGATTTGGCTCATATTTGGAACACATAATACATACGAGAATAGAAAGCGACCTATGAAAAAAATCGTCGCTAGGTGGCACAAGGATCGAGATATTCACAAAAATTATAGTTGTAGTCCGATTTGGCTCATATTTGGAACACGTAATACATTCAAGAATAGAAAGCGACCTAAGAAAAAAATCGCCGCTAGGTGGCGCAAGGATCGAGATATTCACAAAAATCGTATTTGTGGTCCGATTTTGCTCATATTTGGAACACGTAATACATACAAGAATAGAAAGCGACCTATGAAAAAAATCGCCGCTAGATGGCGCAAGGATCGAGATATTCAAAAAATCGTATTTGTGGTCCGATTTGGCTCATATTTGGTGCACATAATACATGCAAGAATAGAAAGCGACCTATGAGAAAAAATCGCCGCTAGGTGGTGCAAGTATCGAGATATTCACAAAAATAGTATTCGTAGTCCGATTTGGCTGCAAATATCGAGATATTCACAAAAATAATATTTCTAGTCCGACTTGGCTCATATTTGGATCGCATAATACATGCAAGAATAGAAAGCGACCTATGAAAAAAAATCGCCGCTAGGTGGCGCAAGGATCGAGATATTCAAAAAATCGTATTTGTTGTCCGATTTGGCTCATATTTGGTGCACATAATACATGCAAGAATAGAAAGCGACCTATGAAAAAAATCGCCGCTAGGTGGAGATATTCACAAAAATCGTATTTGTGGTCCGATTTGGCTTATATTTGGACACGTAATACATACAAGAATACAATGCGAACTATGAAAAAAATCGCCGCTAAGTGGCGCAAGGATCGAGATATTTAAAAAATCGTATTTGTGGTCCGATTTGGCTCATATTTGGTGCACATAATACATGCAAGAATAGAAAGCGACCTATGAGAAAAAATCGCTGCTAGGTGGTGCAAGTATCGAGATATTCACAAAAATAGTATTTGTAGTCCGATTTGGCTGCAAATATCGAGATATTCACAAAAATAATATTTGTAGTCCTACTTGGCTCATATTTGGTGCACATAATACATACAAGAATAGAAAGCGACCTATGAAAAAAATCGCCGCTAGGTGGCGCAAGGATCGAGATATTTAAAAAATCGTATTTGTGGTCCGATTTGGCTCATATTTGGTGCACATAATACATGCAAGAATAGAAAGCGACCTATGAAAAAAAATCGCCGCTAGGTGGCACAAGGATCGAGATATTCACAAAAATCATATTTGTAGTCCGATTTGGCTCATATTTGGAACGCGTTATACATACAAGAATAGAAAGCGACCTATGGAAAAAATCGCCGCTAGGTAGCGCAAGGATCGAGAAATTCAAAAAATCGTATTTGTGGTCCGATTTGGTTTATATTTGGTGCACATAATACATGCAAGAATAGAAAGCGACCTATGAAAAAAATCGCCGCTAGGTGGCGCAAGGATCGAGATATTCAAAAAATCGTATTTGTGGTCCGATTTGGCTCATATTTGGAACACGTAATACATACAAGAATAGAAAGCGACCTATGAAAAAAATCGCCGCTAGGTGGCACAAGGATCGAGATATTCACAAAAATCATATTTGTAGTCCGATTTGGCTCATATTTGGAACACGTAATACATACAAGAATAGAAAGCGACCTAAGAAAAAAATCGCCGCTAGGTGGCGCAAGGATCGAGATATTCAAAAAATCGTATTTGTGGTCCGATTTGGCTCTTATTTGGTGCACATAATACATGCAAGAATAGAAAGCGACCTATGAGAAAAAATCGCCGCTAGGTGGCGCAAGGATCGAGATATTCACAAAAATCGTATTTGTGGTCCGATTTGGCTCATATTTGGAACACGTAATACATACAAGAATAGAAAGCGACCTAAGAAAAAATCGCCGCTAGGTGGCGCAAGGATCGAGATATTCAAAAAATCGTATTTGTGGTCCGATTTGGCTCTTATTTGGTGCACATAATACATGCAAGAATAGAAAGCGACCTATGAAAAAAATCGCCGCTAGGTGGCACAAGGATCGAGATATTCACAAAAATCATATTTGTAGTCCGATTTGGCTCATATTTGGAACACGTAATACATACAAGAATAGAAAGCGACCTAAGAAAAAAATCGCCGCTAGGTGGCGCAAGGATCGAGATATTCAAAAAATCGTATTTGTGGTCCGATTTGGCTCTTATTTGGTGCACATAATACATGCAAGAATAGAAAGCGACCTATGAGAAAAAATCGCCGCTAGGTGACGCAAGGATCGAGATATTCACAAAAATAGTATTTGTGGTCCGATTTGGCTGAAAATATCGAGATATTCACAAAAATAATATTTGTAGTCCGACTTGGCTCATATTTGGATCGCATAATACATACAAGAATAGAAAGCGACCTATGGAAAAAAATCGCCGCTAGGTGGCACAAGGATCGAGATATTCACAAAAATCATATTTGTATTCCGATTTGGCTCATATTTGGAACAGGTAATACATACAAGAATAGAAAGCGACCTATGAAAAAAATCGCCGCTAGGTAGCGCAAGGATCGAGAAATTCAAAAAATCGTATTTGTGGTCCGATTTGGTTTATATTTGGTGCACATAATACATGCAAGAATAGAAACCGACCTGTGAAAAAAACGCCGCTAGGTGGCGCAAGGATCGAGATATTCACAAAAATCGTATTTGGGGTCCGATTTGGCTCATATTTGGAACACGTAATACATACAAGAATAGAAAGCGACCTATGAAAAAAATCGCCGCTAGGTGGCGCAAGGATCAATATATTCAAAAAATCGTATTTTTGGTCCGATTTGGCTCATATTTGGTGCACATAATACATGCAAGAGTGAAAGCGACCTATAAGAAAAAAATCGCTGCTAGGTGGTGCAAGTATCGAGATATTCACAAAAATAGTATTTGTAGTCCGATTTGGCTGCAAATATCGAGATATTCACAAAAATAATATTTGTAGTCAGACTTGGCTCATATTTGGATCGCATAATACATACAAGAGTAGAAAGCGACCTATGAAAAAAAATCGCCGCTAGGTGGCACAAGGATCGAGATATTCACAAAAATCATATTTGTAGTCCGATTTGGCTCATATTTGGAACACGTAATACATACAAGAATAGAAGGCGACCTATGAAAAAATCGCCGCTAGGTGGCGCAAGCATCGAGATATTCACAAAAATCGTATTTGTGGTCCGATTTGGCTCATATTTGGAACACGTAATACATACAAGAATAGAAAGCGACCTATGAAAAAAATCGCCGCTAGGTGGCGCAAGGATCGAGATATTCACAAAAATCGTATTTGTAGTCCGATTTGGCTTATATTTGAAACACATAATACATACAAGAATAGCAAGCACCTGTGAAAAAAAATCGTCGCCAGGTGGTGCAAGGATCGAGATATTCACAAGGAATCGTATTTGTGGGACGATTTGGCTCATATTTGGAACACGTAATACATACAAGAATAGAAAGCGACCTATGAAAAAAATCGCCGCTAGGTGACGCAAGGATCGAGATATTCAAAAAATCGTATTTGTGGTCGGATTTGGCTCATATTTGGAACACATGCAAGAATAGAAAGCGACATATGAAAAAAGCGCCGCTAGGATCGAGATATTCAAAAAAATCGTATTTGTTTTCCGATTTGGCCCATATTTGGAACACATAATACATACGAGAATAGAAAGCGACCTATGAAAAAAATCGTCGCTAGGTGGCACAAGGATCGAGATATTCACAAAAATTATAGTTGTAGTCCGATTTGGCTCATATTTGGAACACGTAATACATTCAAGAATAGAAAGCGACCTAAGAAAAAAATCGCCGCTAGGTGGCGCAAGGATCGAGATATTCACAAAAATCGTATTTGTGGTCCGATTTGGCTCATATTTGGAACACGTAATACATCAAAGAATAGAAAGCGACCTATGAAAAAAATCGCCGCTAGATGGCGCAAGGATCGAGATATTCAAAAAATCGTATTTGTGGTCCGATTTGGCTCATATTTGGTGCACATAATACATGCAAGAATAGAAAGCGACCTATGAGAAAAAATCGCCGCTAGGTGGTGCAAGTATCGAGATATTCACAAAAATAGTATTCGTAGTCCGATTTGGCTGCAAATATCGAGATATTCACAAAAATAATATTTGTAGTCCGACTTGGCTCATATTTGGATCGCATAATACATGCAAGAATAGAAAGCGAGCTATGAAAAAAAATCGCCGCTAGGTGGCGCAAGGATCGAGATATTCAAAAAATCGTATTTGTTGTCCGATTTGGCTCATATTTGGTGCACATAATACATGCAAGAATAGAAAGCGACCTATGAAAAAAATCGCCGCTAGGTGGAGATATTCACAAAAATCGTATTTGTGGTCCGATTTGGCTCATATTTGGACACGTAATACATACACGAATACAATGCGAACTATGAAAAAAATCGCCGCTAAGTGGCGCAAGGATCGAGATATTTAAAAAATCGTATTTGTGGTCCGATTTGGCTCATATTTGGTGCACATAATACATGCAAGAATAGAAAGCGACCTATGAGAAAAAATCGCTGCTAGGTGGTGCAAGTATCGAGATATTCACAAAAATAGTATTTGTAGTCCGATTTGGCTGCAAATATCGAGATATTCACAAAAATAATATTTGTAGTCCTACTTGGCTCATATTTGGTGCACATAATACATACAAGAATAGAAAGCGACCTATGAAAAAAATCGCCGCTAGGTGGCGCAAGGATCGAGATATTTAAAAAATCGTATTTGTGGTCCGATTTGGCTCATATTTGGTGCACATATACATGCAAGAATAGAAAGCGACCTATGAAAAAAAATCGCCGCTAGGTGGCACAAGGATCGAGATATTCACAAAAATCATATTTGTAGTCCGATTTGGCTCATATTTGGAACGCGTAATACATACAAGAATAGAAAGCGACCTATGAAAAAATCGTCGCTAGGTAGCGCAAGGATCGAGAAATTCAAAAAATCGTATTTGTGGTCCGATTTGGTTTATATTTGGTGCACATAATACATGCAAGAATAGAAAGCGACCTATGAAAAAAATCGCCGCTAGGTGGCGCAAGGATCGAGATATTCACAAAAATCGTATTTGTGGTCCGATTTGGCTCATATTTGGAACACGTAATACATACAAGAATAGAAAGCGACCTATGAAAAAAATCGCCGCTAGGTGGCGCAAAGATCGAGATATTCAAAAAATCGTATTTGTGGTCCGATTTGGCTCATATTTGGTGCACATAATACATGCAAGGGTGAAAGCGACCTATGAGAAAAAATCGCTGCTAGGTGGTGCAAGTATCGAGATATTCACAAAAATAGTATTTGTAGTCCGATTTGGCTGCAAATATCGAGATATTCACAAAAATAATATTTGTAGTCAGACTTGGCTCATATTTGGATCGCATAATACATACAAGAATAGAAAGTGACCTATAAAAAAAAATCGCCGCTAGGTGGCACAAGGATCGAGATATTCACAAAAATCATATTTGTGGTCCGATTTGGTTTATATTTGGTGCACATAATACATGCAAGAATAGAAAGCGACCTATGAAAAAAATCGCCGCTAGATGGCGCAAGGATCGAGATATTCACAAAAATCGTATTTGTAGTCCGATTTGGCTCATATTTGGAACACGTAATACATACAAGAATAGAAAGCGACCTATGAAAAAAATCGCCGCTAGGTGGCGCAAGGATCGAGATATTCAAAAAATCATATTTGTCGTCCGATTTGGTTTATATTTGGTGCACATAATATATGCAAGAATAGAAAGCGACCTATGAAAAAAATCGCCGCTAGGTGGCGCAAGGATCGAGATATTCACAAAAATCGTATTTGTAGTCCGATTTGGCTCATATTTGGAACACGTAATACATACAAGAATAGAAAGCGACCTATGAAAAAAATCGCCGCTAGGTGGCGCAAGGATCGAGATATTCAAAAAATCGTATTTGTGGTCCGATTTGGCTCATATTTGGTGCACATAATACATGCAAGAATAGAAAGCGACCTATGAGAAAAAATCGCCGCTAGGTGGTGCAAGTATCGAGATATTCACAAAAATAGTATTCGTAGTCCGATTTGGCTGCAAATATCGAGATATTCACAAAAATAATATTTGTAGTCCGACTTGGCTCATATTTGGATCGCATAATACATGCAAGAATAGAAAGCGACCTATGAAAAAAAATTGCCGCTAGGTGGCGCAAGGATCGAGATATTCAAAAAATCGTATTTGTGGTCCGATTTGGCTCATATTTGGTGCACATAATACATGCAAGAATAGAAAGCGACCTATGAGAAAAAATCGCCGCTAGGTGGCGCAAGGATCGAGATATTCACAAAATCGTATTTGTGGTCCGATTTGGCTCATATTTGGAACACGTAATACATACAAGAATAGAAAGCGACCTATGAAAAAAATCGCCGCTAGGTGGCGCAAGGATAGAGATATTCAAAAAATCGTGTTTGTGGTCCGATTTGGCTCATATTTGGTGCACATAATACATGCAAGAATAGAAAGCGACCTATGAAAAAAATCGCCGCTAGGTGGCGCAAGGATCGAGATATTCAAAAAATCGTATTTGTGGTCCGATTTGGCTCATATTTGGTGCACATAATACATGCAAGAATAGAAAGCGACCTATGAGAAAAAATCGCCGCTAGGTGGCGCAAGGATCGAGATATTCACAAAAATCGTATTTGTGGTCCGATTTGGCTCATATTTGGAACACGTAATACATACAAGAATAGAAAGCGACCTATGAAAAAAATCGCCGCTAGGTGGCGCAAGGATCGAGATATTCAAAAAATCGTATTTGTGGTCCGATTTGGCTCATATTTGGTGCACATAATACATGCAAGAATAGAAAGCGACCTACGAAAAAAATCGCCGCTAGGTGGCGCAAGGATCGAGATATTCACAAAAATCGTATTTGTGGTCCGATTTGATTCATATTTGGAACACGTAATACATACAAGGATAGAAAGCGACCTAAGAAAAAAATCGCCGCTAGGTGGCGCAAGGATCGAGATATTCAAAAAATCGTATTTGTGGTCCGATTTGGCTCTTATTTGGTGCACATAATACATGCAAGAATAGAAAGCCACCTATGAGAAAAAATCGCTGCTAGGTGGTGCAAGTATCGAGATATTCACAAAAATAATATTTGTGGTCCGATTTGGCTGAAAATATCGAGATATTCACAAAAATAATATTTGTAGTCCGACTTGGCTCATATTTGGATCGCATAATACATACAAGAATAGAAAGCGACCTATGTAAAAAAATCGCCGCTAGGTGGCACACGGATCGAGATATTCACAAAAATCATATTTGTATTCCGATTTGGCTCATATTTGGAACAGGTAATACATACAAGAATAGAAAGCGACCTATGAAAAAAATCGCCGCTAGGTGGCGCAAGGATCGGGATATTCACAAAAATCGTATTTGGGGTCCGATTTGGCTCATATTTGGAACACGTAATACATACAAGAATAGAAAGCGACCTATGAAAAAAATCGCCGCTGGTGGCGCAAGCATCGAGATATTCACAAAAATCGTATTTGTAGTCCGATATGGCTTATATTTGAAACACATAATACATACAAGAATAGCAAGCACCTGTGAAAAAAAATCGTCGCCAGGTGGTGCAAGGATCGAGATATTCACAAGAATCGTATTTGTGGGACGATTTGGCTCATATTTGGAACACGTAATACATACAAGAATGGAAAGCGACCTATGAAAAAAATCGCCGCTAGGTGACGCAAGGATCGAGATATTCAAAAAATCGTATTTGTGGTCGGATTTGGCTCATATTTGGAACACATGCAAGTATAGAAAGCGACATATGAAAAAAATCGCCGCTAGGATCGAGATATTCAAAAAAATCGTATTTGTGGTCCGATTTGGCTCATATTTGGAACACATAATACATACGAGAATAGAAAGCGACCTATGAAAAAAATCGTCGCTAGGTGGCACAAGGATCGAGATATTCACAAAAATCGTAGTTGTAGTCCGATTTGGCTCATATTTGGAACACGTAATACATTCAAGAATAGAAAGCGACCTAAGAAAAAAATCGCCGCTAGGTGGCGCAAGGATCGAGATATTCACAAAAATCGTATTTGTGGTCCGATTTGGCTCATATTTATACAAGAATAGAAAGCGACCTATGAAAAAAATCGCCGCTAGGTGGCGCAAGGATCGAGATATTCAAAAAAATCGTATTTGTGGTCCGATTTGGCTCATATTTGGAACACATAATACATACGAGAATAGAAAGCGACCTATGAAAAAAATCGTCGCTAGGTGGCACAAGGATCGAGATATTCACAAAAATCATAGTTGTAGTCCGATTTGGCTCATATTTGGAACATGTAATACATACAAGAATAGAAAGCGACCTAAGAAAAAAATCGCCCCTAGGTGGCGCAAGGATCGAGATATTCACAAAAATCGTATTTGTGGTCCGATTTGGCTCATATTTGGAACACGTAATACATACAAGAGTAGAAAGCGACCTATGAAAAAATCGCCGCTAGGTGGCGCAAGGATCGAGATATTCAAAAAATCGTATTTGTGGTCCGATTTGGCTCATATTTGGTGCACATAATACATGCAAGAATAGAAAGCGACCTATGAGAAAAAATCGCTGCTAGGTGGTGCAAGTATCGAGATATTCACAAAAATCGTATTTGTGGTCCGATTTGGCTCATATTTGGAACACGGTATACATACAAGAATAGAAAGCGACCAATGAAAAAAATCGCCGCTAGGTGGCGCAAGGATCGAGATATTCAAAAAATCGTATTTGTGGTCCGATTTGGCTCATATTTGGTGCACATAATACATGCAAGAATAGAAAGCGATCTATGAGAAAAAATCGCTGCTAGGTGGTGCAAGTATCGAGATATTCACAAAAATAATATTTGTAGTCCGATTTGGCTGAAAATATCGAGATATTCACAAAAATAATATTTGTAGTCCGACTTGGCTCATATTTGGATCGCATAATACATACAAGAATAGAAAGCGACCTATGGAAAAAAATCGCCGCTAAGTGGCACAAGGATCGAGATATTCACAAAAATCATATTTATAGTCCGATTTGGCTCATATTTGGAACACGTAATACATACAAGAATAGAAAGCGACCTATGAAAAAAATCGCCGCTAGGTAGCGCAAGGATCGAGAAATTCAAAAAATCGTATTTGTGGTCCGATTTGGTTTATATTTGGTGCACATAATACATGCAAGAATAGAAAGCGACCTATGAAAAAAACGCCGCTAGGTGGCGCAAGGATCGAGATATTCACAAAAATCGTATTTGGGGTCCGATTTGGCTCATATTTGGAACACGTAATACATACAAGAATAGAAAGCGACCTATGAAAAAAATCGCCGCTAGGTGGCGCAAGGATCAAGATATTCAAAAAATCGTATTTTTGGTCCGATTTGGCTCATATTTGGTGCACATAATACATGCAAGAGTGAAAGCGACCTATAAGAAAAAAATCGCTGCTAGGTGGTGCAAGTATCGAGATATTCACAAAAATAGTATTTGTAGTCCGATTTGGCTGCAAATATCGAGATATTCACAAAAATAATATTTGTAGTCAGACTTGGCTCATATTTGGATCGCATAATACATACAAGAGTAGAAAGCGACCTATGAAAAAAATCGCCGCTAGGTGGCACAAGGATCGAGATATTCACAAAAATCATATTTGTAGTCCGATTTGGCTCATATTTGGAACACGTAATACATACAAGAATAAAAAGCGACCTATGAAAAAATCGCCGCTAGGTGGCGCTAGCATCGAGATATTCACAAAAATCGTATTTGTGGTCCGATTTGGCTCATATTTGGAACACGTAATACATACAAGAATAGAAAGCGACCTATGAAAAAAATCGCCGCTAGGTGGCGCAAGGATCGAGATATTCACAAAAATCGTATTTGTAGTCCGATTTGGCTTATATTTGAAACACATAATACATACAAGAATAGCAAGCACCTGTGAAAAAAAATCGTCGCCAGGTGGTGCAAGGATCGAGATATTCACAAGAATCGTATTTGTGGGACGATTTGGCTCATATTTGGAACACGTAATACATACAAGAATAGAAAGCGACCTATGAAAAAAATCGCCGCTAGGTGACGCAAGGATCGAGATATTCAAAAAATCGTATTTGTGGTCGGATTTGGCTCATATTTGGAACACATGCAAGTATAGAAAGCGACATATGAAAAAAATCGCCGCTAGGATCGAGATATTCAAAAAAATCGTATTTGTGGTCCGATTTGGCTCATATTTGGAACACATAATACATACGAGAATAGAAAGCGACCTATGAAAAAAATCGTCGCTAGGTGGCACAAGGATCGAGATATTCACAAAAATCATAGTTGTAGTCCGATTTGGCTCATATTTGGAACACGTAATACATACAAGAATAGAAAGCGACCTAAGAAAAAAATCGCCGCTAGGTGGCGCAAGGATCGAGATATTCACAAAAATCGTATTTGTGGTCCGATTTGGCTCATATTTATACAAGAATAGAAAGCGACCTATGAAAAAAAATCGCCGCTAGTTGGCGCAAGGATCGAGATATTCACAAAAATCGTATTTGTAGTCCGATTTGGCTTATATTTGAAACACATAATACATACAAGAATAGCAAGCACCTGTGAAAAAAAATCGTCGCCAGGTGGTGCAAGGATCGAGATATTCACAAGAATCGTATTTGTGGGACGATTTGGCTCATATTTGGAACACGTAATACATACAAGAATAGAAAGCGACCTATGAAAAAAATCGCCGCTAGGTGACGCAATGATCGAGATATTCAAAAAATCGTATTTGTGGTCGGATTTGGCTCATATTTGGAACACATGCAAGTATAGAAAGCGACATATGAAAAAAATCGCCGCTAGGATCGAGATATTAAAAAAAATCGTATTTGTGGTCCGATTTGGCTCATATTTGGAACACATAATACATACGAGAATAGAAAGCGACCTATGAAAAAAATCGTCGCTAGGTGGCACAAGGATCAAGATATTCACAAAAATCATAGTTGTAGTCCGATTTGGCTCATATTTGGAACATGTAATACATACAAGAATAGAAAGCGACCTAAGAAAAAAATCGCCGCTAGGTGGCGCAAGGATCGAGATATTCACAAAAATCGTATTTGTGGTCCGATTTGGCTCATATTTGGAACACGTAATACATACAAGAGTAGAAAGCGACCTATGAAAAAATCGCCGCTAGGTGGCGCAAGGATCGAGATATTCAAAAAATCGTATTTGTGGTCCGATTTGGCTCATATTTGGTGCACATAATACATGCAAGAATAGAAATCGACCTACGAAAAAAATCGCTGCTAGGTGGTGCAAGTGTCGAGATATTCACAAAAATCATAGTTGTAGTCCGATTTGGCTCATATTTGGAACACGTAATACATACAAGAATAGAAAGTGACCTATAAAAAAAATCGCCGCTAGGTGGCACAAGGATCGAGATATTCACAAAAATCATATTTGTGGTCCGATTTGGTTTATATTTGGTGCACATAATACATGCAAGAATAGAAAGCGACCTATGAAAAAAATCGTTGCTAGATGGCGCAAGGATCGAGATATTCACAAAAATCGTATTTGTAGTCCGATTTGGCTCATATTTGGAACACGTAATACACACAAGAATAGAAAGCGACCTATGAAAAAAATCGCCGCTAGGTGGCGCAAGGATCGAGATATTCAAAAAATCATATTTGTGGTCCGATTTGGTTTATATTTGGTGCACATAATACATGCAAGAATAGAAAGCGACCTATGAAAAAAATCGCCGCTAGGTGGCGCAAGGATCGAGATATTCACAAAAATCGTATTTGTAGTCCTATTTGGCTCATATTTGGAACACGTAATACATACAAGAATAGAAAGCGACCTATGAACAAAATCGCCGCTAGATGGCGCAAGGATCGAGATATTCACAAAAATCGTATTTGTAGTCCGATTTGGCTTATATTTGGAACACGTAATACATACAAGAATAGAAAGCGACCTATGAAAAAAATCGCAGCTAGGTGGCGCAAGGATCGAGATATTCAAAAAATCATATTTGTGGTCCGATTTGGTTTATATTTGGTGCACATAATACATGCAAGAATAGAAAGCGAACTATGAAAAAAAATCGCCGCTAGGTGGCGCAAGGATCGAGATATTCACAAAAATCGTATTTGTAGTCCGATTTGGCTCATATTTGGAACACGTAATACATACAAGAATAGAAAGCGACCTATGAAAAAAATCGCCTCTAGGTGGCGCAAGGATCGAGAAATTCAAAAAATCGTATTTGTGGCCCGATTTGGCTCATATTTGGTGCACATAATACATGCAAGAATAGAAAGCGACCTATGACAAAAAATCGCTGCTAGGTGGTGCAAGTATCGAGATATTCACAAAAATATTATTTGTAGTCCGATTTGGCTCATATTTGGATCGCATAATACATACAAGAATAGAAAGCGACCTATGAAAAAAAATGCCGCTAGGTGGCGCAAGGATCGAGATATTCACAAAAATCGTATTTGTGGTCCGATTTGGCTCATATTTGGAACACGTAATACATACAAGAATAGAAAGCGACCTATGAAAAAAATCGTCGCTAGGTGGCGCAAGGATCGAGATATTCAAAAAATCGTATTTGTGGTCCGATTTGGCTCATATTTGGAACACATAATACATGCAAGAATAGAAAGCGACCTGTGAAAAAAATGGCCGCTAGATGGCGCAAGGATCGAGATATTCACAAAAATCGTATTTGTAGTCCGATTTGGCTCATATATGGAACACGTAATACATGCAAGAATAGAAAGCGACCTGTGAAAAAAATCGCTGCTAGGTGGTGCAAGTATCGAGATATTCACAAAAATCGTATTTGTGGTCCGATTTGGCTCATATTTGGAACACGTAATACATACAAGAATAGAAAGCGACCTATGAAAAAAATCGCCGCTAGGTGGCGCAAGGATCGATATATTCAAAAAATCGTATTTGTGGTCCGATTTGGCTCATATTTGGTGCACATAATACATGCAAGAATAGAAAGCGACCTATGAGAAAAAATCGCCGCTAGGTGGTGCAAGTATCGAGATATTCACAAAAATAGTATTCGTAGTCCGATTTGGCTGCAAATATCGAGATATTCACAAAAATAATATTTGTAGTCCGACTTGGCTCATATTTGGATCGCATAATACATACAAGAATAGAAAGCGACCTATGAAAAAAAATCGCCGCTAGGTGGCACAAGGATCAAGATATTCACAAAAATCGTATTTGTGGTCCGATTTGGCTCATATTTGGTGCACATAATACATGCAAGAGTGAAAGCGACCTATGAGAAAAAAATCGCTGCTAGGTGGTGCAAGTATCGAGATATTCACAAAAATAGTATTTGTAGTCCGATTTGGCTGCAAATATCGAGATATTCACAAAAATAATATTTGTAGTCAGATTTGGCTCATATTTGGATCGCATAATACATACAAGAATAGAAAGTGACCTATAAAAAAAAATCGCCGCTAGGTGGCACAAGGATCGAGATATTCACAAAAATCATATTTGTGGAATGATTTGGTTTATATTTGGTGCACATAATACATGCAAGAATAGAAAGCGACCTATGAAAAAAATCGCCGCTAGATGGCGAAAGGATCGAGATATTCACAAAATTCGTATTTGTAGTCCGATTTGGCTCATATTTGGAACACGTAATACATACAAGAATAGAAAGCGACCTATGGACAAAATCGCCGCTAGATGGCGCAAGGATCGAGATATTCAAAAAATCGTATTTGTGGTCCGATTTGGCTCATATTTGGAACACGTAATACATACAAGAATAGAATGCGACCTATGAAAAAAATCGCCGCTAGGTGGTGCAAGGATCGAGATATTCAAAAAATCGTATTTGTGGTCCGATTTGGCTCATATTTGGTGCACATAATACATGCAAGAATAGAAAGCGACCCATGAGAAAAAATCGCTGCTAGGTGGTGCAAGTATCGAGATATTCACAAAAATCGTATTTGTGGTCCGATTTGGCTCATATTTGGAACACGTAATACATACAAGAATAGAAAGCGACCTAGGAAAAAAATCGCCGCTAGGTGGCGCAAGGATCGAGATATTTAAAAAATCGTATTTGTCGTCCGATTTGGCTCATATTTGGTGCACATAATACATGCCAGAATAGAAAGCGACCTATGAGAAAAAATCGCTGCTAGGTGGTGCAAGTATCGAGATATTCACAAAAATAGTATTTGCAGTCCGATTTGGCTGCAAATATCGAGATATTCACAAAAATAATATTTGTAGTCCGACTTGGCTCATATTTGGATCGCATAATACATACAAGAATAGAAAGCGACTTATGAAAAAAAAATCGCCGCTAGGTGGCACAAGGATCGAGATATTCCCAAAAATCATATTTGTAGTCCGATTTGGCTCATATTTGGAACACGTAATACATACAAGAATAGAAAGCGACCTATGAAAAAAATCGCCGCTAGGTAGCGCAAGGATCGAGAAATTCAAAAAATCGTATTTGTGGTCCGATTTGGTTTATATTTGGTGCACATAATACATGCAAGAATAGAAAGCGACCTATGAAAAAAATCGCTGCTAGGTGGTGCAAGTATCGAGATATTCACAAAAATAGTATTTGTAGTCCGATTTGGCTGCAAATATCGAGATATTCACAAAAATAATATTTGTAGTCCGACTTGGCTCATATTTGGATCGCATAATACATACAAGAATAGAAAGCGACCTATGAAAAAAAATCGCCGCTAGGTGGCACAAGGATCGAGATATTCACAAAAATCATATTTGTAGTCCGATTTGGCTCATATTTGGAACACGTAATACATACAAGAATAGAATGCGACCTATGAAAAAAATCGCCGCTAGGTGGCGCAAGGATCGAGATATTCACAAAAATCGTATTTGTGGTCCGATTTGGCTCATATTTGGAACACGTAATACATACAAGAATAGAAAGCGACCTATGAAAAAAATCGCCGCTAGGTGACGCAAGGATCGAGATATTCAAAAAATCGTATTTGTGGTCCGATTTGGCTCATATTTGGTGCACATAATACATGCAAGAGTGAAAGCGACCTATGAGAAAAAATCGCTGCTAGGTGGTGCAAGTATCGAGATATTCACAAAAATAGTATTTGTAGTCCGATTTGGCTGCAAATATCGAGATATTCACAAAAATAATATTTGTAGTCAGACTTGGCTCATATTTGGATCGCATAATACATACAAGAATAGAAAGTGACCTATAAAAAAAAATCGCCGCTAGGTGGCACAAGGATCGAGATATTCACAAAAATCATATTTGTGATCCGATTTGGTTTATATTTGGTGCACATAATACATGCAAGAATAGAAAGCGACCTATGAAAAAAATCGTTGCTAGATGGCGCAAGGATCGAGATATTCACAAAAATCGTATTTGTAGTCCGATTTGGCTCATATTTGGAACACGTAATACATACAAGAATAGAAAGCGACCTATGAAAAAAATCGCCGCTAGGTGGCGCAAGGATCGAGATATTCAAAAAATCATATTTGTGGTCCGATTTGGTTTATATTTGGTGCACATAATACATGCAAGAATAGAAAGCAACCTATGAAAAAAATCGCCGCTAGGTGGCGCAAGGATCGAGATATTCACAAAAATCGTATTTGTGGTCCGATTTGGCTCATATTTGGAACACGTAATACATGCAAGAATAGAAAGCGACCTATGAACAAAATCGCCGCTAGGTGGCACAAGGATCGAGATATTCACAAAAATCATATTTGTGGTCCGATTTGGTTTATATTTGGTGCACATAATACATGCAAGAATAGAAAGCGACCTATGAAAAAAATCGTTGCTAGATGGCGCAAGGATCGAGATATTCACAAAAATCGTATTTGTAGTCCGATTTGGCTCATATTTGGAACACGTAATACACACAAGAATAGAAAGCGACCTATGAAAAAAATCGCCGCTAGGTGGCGCAAGGATCGAGATATTCAAAAAATCATATTTGTGGTCCGATTTGGTTTATATTTGGTGCACATAATACATGCAAGAATAGAAAGCGACCTATGAAAAAAATCGCCGCTAGGTGGCGCAAGGATCGAGATATTCACAAAAATCGTATTTGTAGTCCTATTTGGCTCATATTTGGAACACGTAATACATACAAGAATAGAAAGCGACCTATGAACAAAATCGCCGCTAGATGGCGCAAGGATCGAGATATTCACAAAAATCGTATTTGTAGTCCGATTTGGCTTATATTTGGAACACGTAATACATACAAGAATAGAAAGCGACCTATGAAAAAAATCGCAGCTAGGTGGCGCAAGGATCGAGATATTCAAAAAATCATATTTGTGGTCCGATTTGGTTTATATTTGGTGCACATAATACATGCAAGAATAGAAAGCGAACTATGAAAAAAATCGCCGCTAGGTGGCGCAAGGATCGAGATATTCACAAAAATCGTATTTGTAGTCCGATTTGGCTCATATTTGGAACACGTAATACATACAAGAATAGAAAGCGACCTATGAAAAAAATCGCCTCTAGGTGGCGCAAGGATCGAGAAATTCAAAAAATCGTATTTGTGGCCCGATTTGGCTCATATTTGGTGCACATAATACATGCAAGAATAGAAAGCGACCTATGACAAAAAATCGCTGCTAGGTGGTGCAAGTATCGAGATATTCACAAAAATATTATTTGTAGTCCGATTTGGCTCATATTTGGATCGCATAATACATACAAGAATAGAAAGCGACCTATGAAAAAAAATGCCGCTAGGTGGCGCAAGGATCGAGATATTCACAAAAATCGTATTTGTGGTCCGATTTGGCTCATATTTGGAACACGTAATACATACAAGAATAGAAAGCGACCTATGAAAAAAATCGCCGCTAGGTGGCGCAAGGATCGAGATATTCAAAAAATCGTATTTGTGGTCCGATTTGGCTCATATTTGGAACACATAATACATGCAAGAATAGAAAGCGACCTGTGAAAAAAATGGCCGCTAGATGGCGCAAGGATCGAGATATTCACAAAAATCGTATTTGTAGTCCGATTTGGCTCATATATGGAACACGTAATACATGCAAGAATAGAAAGCGACCTGTGAAAAAAATCGCTGCTAGGTGGTGCAAGTATCGAGATATTCACAAAAATCGTATTTGTGGTCCGATTTGGCTCATATTTGGAACACGTAATACATACAAGAATAGAAAGCGACCTATGAAAAAAATCGCCGCTAGGTGGCGCAAGGATCGATATATTCAAAAAATCGTATTTGTGGTCCGATTTGGCTCATATTTGGTGCACATAATACATGCAAGAATAGAAAGCGACCTATGAGAAAAAATCGCCGCTAGGTGGTGCAAGTATCGAGATATTCACAAAAATAGTATTCGTAGTCCGATTTGGCTGCAAATATCGAGATATTCACAAAAATAATATTTGTAGTCCGACTTGGCTCATATTTGGATCGCATAATACATACAAGAATAGAAAGCGACCTATGAAAAAAAATCGCCGCTAGGTGGCACAAGGATCAAGATATTCACAAAAATCGTATTTGTGGTCCGATTTGGCTCATATTTGGTGCACATAATACATGCAAGAGTGAAAGCGACCTATGAGAAAAAAATCGCTGCTAGGTGGTGCAAGTATCGAGATATTCACAAAAATAGTATTTGTAGTCCGATTTGGCTGCAAATATCGAGATATTCACAAAAATAATATTTGTAGTCAGATTTGGCTCATATTTGGATCGCATAATACATACAAGAATAGAAAGTGACCTATAAAAAAAAATCGCCGCTAGGTGGCACAAGGATCGAGATATTCACAAAAATCATATTTGTGGAATGATTTGGTTTATATTTGGTGCACATAATACATGCAAGAATAGAAAGCGACCTATGAAAAAAATCGCCGCTAGATGGCGAAAGGATCGAGATATTCACAAAATTCGTATTTGTAGTCCGATTTGGCTCATATTTGGAACACGTAATACATACAAGAATAGAAAGCGACCTATGGACAAAATCGCCGCTAGATGGCGCAAGGATCGAGATATTCAAAAAATCGTATTTGTGGTCCGATTTGGCTCATATTTGGAACACGTAATACATACAAGAATAGAATGCGACCTATGAAAAAAATCGCCGCTAGGTGGTGCAAGGATCGAGATATTCAAAAAATCGTATTTGTGGTCCGATTTGGCTCATATTTGGTGCACATAATACATGCAAGAATAGAAAGCGACCCATGAGAAAAAATCGCTGCTAGGTGGTGCAAGTATCGAGATATTCACAAAAATCGTATTTGTGGTCCGATTTGGCTCATATTTGGAACACGTAATACATACAAGAATAGAAAGCGACCTAGGAAAAAAATCGCCGCTAGGTGGGCGCAAGGATCGAGATATTTAAAAAATCGTATTTGTCGTCCGATTTGGCTCATATTTGGTGCACATAATACATGCCAGAATAGAAAGCGACCTATGAGAAAAAATCGCTGCTAGGTGGTGCAAGTATCGAGATATTCACAAAAATAGTATTTGTAGTCCGATTTGGCTGCAAATATCGAGATATTCACAAAAATAATATTTGTAGTCCGACTTGGCTCATATTTGGATCGCATAATACATACAAGAATAGAAAGCGACTTATGAAAAAAAAATCGCCGCTAGGTGGCACAAGGATCGAGATATTCCCAAAAATCATATTTGTAGTCCGATTTGGCTCATATTTGGAACACGTAATACATACAAGAATAGAAAGCGACCTATGAAAAAAAATCGCCGCTAGGTAGCGCAAGGATCGAGAAATTCAAAAAATCGTATTTGTGGTCCGATTTGGTTTATATTTGGTGCACATAATACATGCAAGAATAGAAAGCGACCTATGAAAAAAATCGCTGCTAGGTGGTGCAAGTATCGAGATATTCACAAAAATAGTATTTGTAGTCCGATTTGGCTGCAAATATCGAGATATTCACACAAAAATAATATTTGTAGTCCGACTTGGCTCATATTTGGATCGCATAATACATACAAGAATAGAAAGCGACCTATGAAAAAAAATCGCCGCTAGGTGGCACAAGGATCGAGATATTCACAAAAATCATATTTGTAGTCCGATTTGGCTCATATTTGGAACACGTAATACATACAAGAATAGAATGCGACCTATGAAAAAAATCGCCGCTAGGTGGCGCAAGGATCGAGATATTCACAAAAATCGTATTTGTGGTCCGATTTGGCTCATATTTGGAACACGTAATACATACAAGAATAGAAAGCGACCTATGAAAAAAATCGCCGCTAGGTGACGCAAGGATCGAGATATTCAAAAAATCGTATTTGTGGTCCGATTTGGCTCATATTTGGTGCACATAATACATGCAAGAGTGAAAGCGACCTATGAGAAAAAATCGCTGCTAGGTGGTGCAAGTATCGAGATATTCACAAAAATAGTATTTGTAGTCCGATTTGGCTGCAAATATCGAGATATTCACAAAAATAATATTTGTAGTCAGACTTGGCTCATATTTGGATCGCATAATACATACAAGAATAGAAAGTGACCTATTAAAAAAAAATCGCCGCTAGGGTGGCACAAGGATCGAGATATTCACAAAAATCATATTTGTGATCCGATTTGGTTTATATTTGGTGCACATAATACATGCAAGAATAGAAAGCGACCTATGAAAAAAATCGTTGCTAGATGGCGCAAGAATCGAGATATTCCACAAAAATCGTATTTGTAGTCCGATTTGGCTCATATTTGGAACACGTAATACATACAAGAATAGAAAGCGACCTATGAAAAAAATCGCCGCTAGGTGGCGCAAGGATCGAGATATTCAAAAAAATCATATTTGTGGTCCGATTTGGTTTATATTTGGTGCACATAATACATGCAAGAATAGAAAGCAACCTATGAAAAAAATCGCCGCTAGGTGGCGCAAGGATCGAGATATTCACAAAAATCGTATTTGTGGTCCGATTTGGCTCATATTTGGAACACGTAATACATGCAAGAATAGAAAGCGACCTATGAACAAAATCGCCGCTAGATGGCGCAAGGATCGAGATATTCACAAAAATCGTATTTGTAGTCCGATTTGGCTTATATTTGGAACACGTAATACATACAAGAATAGAAAGCGACCTATGAAAAAAATCGCAGCTAGGTGGCGCAAGGATCGAGATATTCAAAAAATCATATTTGTGGTCCGATTTGGTTTATATTTGGTGCACATAATACATGCAAGAATAGAAAGCGACCTATGAAAAAAATCGCCGCTAGGTGGCGCAAGGATCGAGATATTCACAAAAATCTTATTTGTAGTCCGATTTGGCTCATATTTGGAACACGTAATACATACAAGAATAGAAAGCGACCTATGAAAAAAATCGCCTCTAGGTGGCGCAAGGATCGAGAAATTCAAAAATTCGTATTTGTGGCCCGATTTAGCTCATATTTGGTGCACATAATACATGCAAGAATAGAAAGTGACCTATGACAAAAAATCGCTGCTAGGTGGTGCAAGTATCGAGATATTCACAAAAATAGTATTTGTAGTCCGATTTGGCTCATATTTGGATCGCATAATACATACAAGTATAGAAAGCGACCTATGAAAAAAAATTGCCGCTAGGTGGCGCAAGGATCGAGATATTCACAAAAATCGTATTTGTGGTCCGATTTGGCTCATATTTGGAACACGTAATACATACAAGAATAGAAAGCGACCTATGAAAAAAATCGCCGCTAGGTGGCGCAAGGATCGAGATATTCAAAAAATCGTATTTGTGGTCCGATTTGGCTCATATTTGGAACACAATAATACATGCAAGAATAGAAAGCGACCTGTGAAAAAAATCGCCGCTAGATGTCGCAAGGATCGAGATATTCACAAAAGTCGTATTTGTAGTCCGATTTGGCTCATATCTGGAACACGTAATACATGCAAGAATAGAAAGCGACCCATTAGAAAAAATCGCTGCTAGGTGGTGCAAGTATCGAGATATTCACAAAAATCGTATTTGTGGTCCGATTTGGCTCATATTTGGAACACGTAATACATACAAGAATAGAAAGCGACCTATGAAAAAAATCGCCGCTAGGTGGCGCAAGGATCGAGATATTCAAAAAATCGTAATTTGTGGTCCGATTTGGCTCATATTTGGTGCACATAATACATGCAAGAATAGAAAGCGACCTATGAGAAAAAATCGCCGCTAGGTGGTGCAAGTATCGAGATATTCACAAAAATAGTATTCGTAGTCCGATTTGGCTGCAAATATCGAGATATTCACAAAAATAATATTTGTAGTCCGACTTGGCTCATATTTGGATCGCATAATACATACAAGAATAGAAAGCGACCTATGAAAAAAAATCGCCGCTAGGTGGCACAAGGATCGAGATATTCACAAAAAATCGTATTTGTGGTCCGATTTGGCTCATATTTGGTGCACATAATACATGCAAGAGTGAAAGCGACCTATGAGAAAAAATCGCTGCTAGGTGGTGCAAGTATCGAGATATTCACAAAAATAGTATTTGTAGTCCGATTTGGCTGCAAATATCGAGATATTCACAAAAATAATATTTGTAGTCAGACTTGGCTCATATTTGGATCGCATAATACATACAAGAATAGAAAGTGATCTATAAAAAAAAAATCACCGCTAGGTGGCACAAGGATCGAGATATTCACAAAAATCAAATTTGTGGTCCGATTTGGTTTATATTTGGTGCACATAATACATGCAAGAATAGAAAGCGACCTATGAAAAAAAATCGCCGCTAGATGGCGAAAGGATCGAGATATTCACAAAAATCGTATTTGTAGTCCGATTTGGCTCATATTTGGAACACGTAATACATACAAGAATAGAAAGCGACCTATGAAAAAAATCGCCGCTAGGTGGCGCAAGGATCGAGATATTCAAAAAATCATATTTGTGGTCCGATTTGGTTTATATTTGGTGCACATAATACACGCAAGAATAGAAAGCGACCTATGAAAAAAATCGCCGCTAGGTGGCGCAAGGATCGAGATATTCACAAAAATCGTATTTGTAGTCCGATTTGGCTCATATTTGGAACACGTAATACATACAAGAATAGAAAGCGACCTATGAACAAAATCGCCGGCTAAATGGCGCAAGGATCGAGATATTCACAAAAATCGTATTTGTAGTCCGATTTGGCTCATATTTGGAACACGTAATACATACAAGAATAGAAAGCGACCTATGAAAAAAATAGCCGCTAGGTGGCGCAAGGATCGAGATATTAATCATATTTGTGGTCCGATTTGGTTTATATTTGATGCACATAATACATGCAAGAATAGAAAGCGACCTATGAAAAAAATTGCCGCTAGGTGGCACAAGGATCGAGATATTCAGAAAAATCATAGTTGTAGTCCGATTTGGCTCATTTCTGGAACACGTAATACATACAAGAATAGAAAGCGACCTAAGAAAAAAATCGCCGCTAGGTGGCGCAAGGAGCGAGATATTCACAAAAATCGTATTTGTGGTCCGATTTGGCTCATATTTGGAACACGTAATACACACAAGAATAGAAGCGACCTATGAAAAACATCGCCGCTAGGTGGCGCAAGGATCGAGATATTCACAAAAATCGTATTTGTGGTCCGATTTGTCTCATATTTGGAACACGTAATACATACAAGAATAGAAAGCGACCTAAGAAAAAAATCGCCGCTAGGTGGCGCAAGGATCGAGATATTCACAAAAATCGTATTTGTGGTCCGATTTGCCTCATATTTGGAACACGTAATACATACAAGAATAGAAAGCGACCTATGAAAAATATCGCCGCTAGGTGGCACAAGGATCGAGATATTCACAAAAATCGCATTTGTGGTCCGATTTGGCTCATATTTGGAACACGTAATACATACAAGAATGGAAAGCGACCTATGAAAAAAAGCGCCGCTAGGTGGGGCAAGTGTCGAGATATTCACAAAAATCATATTTGTAGTCCGATTTGGCTCATATTTGGGTCGCATAATACATACAAGAATAGAAAGCGACCTATGAAAAAAATCGTCGCTAGGTGGCACAAGGATCGAGATATTCAGAAAAATCATAGTTGTAGTCCGATTTGGCTCATTTCTGGAACACGTAATACATACAAGAATAGAAAGCGACCTAAGAAAAAAATCGCCGCTAGGTGGCGCAAGGATCGAGATATTCACAAAATCGTATTTGTGGTCCGATTTGGCTCATATTTGGTACACGTAATACATACAAGAATAGAAAGCGACCTATGAAAAAAATCGCCGCTAGGTGGCGCAAGGATCGAGATATTCAAAAAATCGTATTTGTGGTCCGATTTGGCTCATATTGGTGCACATAATACATGCAAGAATAGAAAGCGACCTACAAAAAAAATCGCCGCTAGGTGGCGCAAGGATCGAGATATTCACAAAAATCGTATTTGTGGTCCGATTTGGCTCATATTTGGAACACGTAATACATACAAGAATAGAAAGTGACCTATGAAAAAAAGCGCCGCTAGGTGGAGATATTCACAAAAATCGTATTTGTGGTCCGATTTGGCTCATATTTGGAACACGTAATACATACAAGAATAGAATGCGACCTATGAAAAAAATCGCCGCTAGGTGGCGCAAGGGTCGGGATATTCAAAAAATCGTATTTGTGGTCCGATTTGGCTCATATTTGGTGCACATAATACATGCAAGAATAGAAAGCGACCCATGAGAATAAATCGCTGCTAGGTGGTGCAAGTATCGAGATATTCACAAAAATCGTATTTGTGGTCCGATTTGGCTCATATTTGGAACACGTAATACATACAAGAATAGAAAGCGACCTATGAAAAAAATCGCCGCTAGGTGGCGCAAGGATCGAGATATTTAAAAAATCGTATTTGTCGTCCGATTTGGCTCATATTTGGTGCACATAATACATGCAAGAATAGAAAGCGACCTATGAGAAAAAATCGCTGCTAGGTGGTGGTGCAAGTATCGAGATATTCACAAAAATAGTATTTGTAGTCCGATTTGGCTGCAAATATCGAGATATTCACAAAAATAATATTTGTAGTCCGAGTTGGCTCATATTTGGATCGCATAATACATACAAGAATAGAAAGCGACTTATGAAAAAAAATCGCCGCTAGGTGGCACAAGGATCGAGATATTCACAAAAATCATATTTGTAGTCCGATTTGGCTCATATTTGGAACACGTAATACATACAAGAATAGAAAGCGACCTATGAAAAAAATCGCCGCTAGGTAGCGCAAGGATCGAGAAATTCAAAAAATCGTATTTGTGGTCCGATTTGGTTTATATTTGGTGCGCATAATACATGCAAGAATAGAAAGCGACCTATGAAAAAAATCGCTGCTAGGTGGTGCAAGTATCGAGATATTCACAAAAATAGTATTTGTAGTCCGATTTGGCTGCAAATATCGAGATATTCACAAAAATAATATTTGTAGTCCGACTTGGCTCATATTTGGATCGCATAATACATACAAGAATAGAAAGCGACCTATAAAAAAAAATCGTCGCTAGGTGGCACAAGGATCGAGATATTCACAAAAATCATATTTGTAGTCCGATTTGGCTCATATTTGCAACACGTAATACATACAAGAATAGAAAGCGACCTATGAAAAAAAGCGCCGCTAGGTAGCGCAAGGATCGAGAAATTCAAAAAATCGTATTTGTGGTCCGATTTGGTTTATATTTGGTGCACATAATACATGCAAGAATAGAAAGCGACCTATGAAAAAAATTGCCGCTAGGTGGCGCAAGGATCGAGATATTCACAAAAATCGTATTTGTGGTCCGATTTGGCTCATATTTGGAACACGTAATACATACAAGAATAGAAAGCGACCTATGAAAAAAATCGCCGCTAGGTGGCGCAAGGATCGAGATATTCAAAAAATCGTATTTGTGGTCCGATTTGGCTCATATTTGGAACACATAATACATGCAAGAATAGAAAGCGACCTGTGAAAAAAATCGCCGCTAGATGGCGCAAGGATCGAGATATTCACAAAAGTCGTATTTGTAGTCCGATTTGGCTCATATCTGGAACACGTAATACATGCAAGAATAGAAAGCGACCCATGAGAAAAAATCGCTGTTAGGTGGCGCAAGTATCGAGATATTCACAAAAATCGTATTTGTGGTCCGATTTGGCTCATATTTGGAACACGTAATACATACAAGAATAGAAAGCGACCTATGAAAAAAATCGATGCTAGGTGGCGCAAGGATCGAGATATTCAAAAAATCGTATTTGTGGTCCGATTTGGCTCATATTTGGTGCACATAATACATGCAAGAATAGAAAGCGACCTATGAGAAAAAATCGCCGCTAGGTGGTGCAAGTATCGAGATATTCACAAAAATAATATTCGTAGTCCGATTTGGCTGCAAATATCGAGATATTCACAAAAATAATATTTGTAGTCCGACTTGGCTCATATTTGGATCGCATAATACATACAAGAATAGAAAGCGACCTATGAAAAAAAATCGCCGCTAGGTGGCACAAGGATCGAGATATTCACAAAAATCGTATTTGTGGTCCGATTTGGCTCATATTTGGTGCACATAATACATGCAAGAGTGAAAGCGACCTGTGAGAAAAAATCGCTGCTAGGTGGTGCAAGTATCGAGATATTCACAAAAATAATATTTGTAGTCCGATTTGGCTGCAAATATCGAGATATTCACAAAAATAATATTTGTAGTCCGACTTGGCTCATATTTGGATCGCATAATACATACAAGAATAGAAAGCGACCTATGAAAAAAAATCGCCGCTAGGTGGCACAAGGATCGAGATATTCACAAAAATCGTATTTGTGGTCCGATTTGGCTCATATTTGGTGCACATAATACATGCAAGAGTGAAAGCGACCTATGAGAAAAAATCGCTGCTAGGTGGTGCAAGTATCGAGATATTCACAAAAATAGTATTTGTAGTCCGATTTGGCTGCAAATATCGAGATATTCACAAAAATAATATTTGTAGTCAGACTTGGCTCATATTTGGATCGCATAATACATACAAGAATAGAAAGTGACCTATAAAAAAAATCGCCGCTAGGTGGCACAAGGATCGAGATATTCACAAAAATCATATTTGTGATCCGATTTGGTTTATATTTGGTGCACATAATACATGCAAGAATAGAAAGCGACCTATGAAAAAAATCGTTGCTAGATGGCGCAAGGATCGAGATATTCACAAAAATCGTATTTGTAGTCCGATTTGGCTCATATTTGGAACACGTAATACATACAAGAATAGAAAGCGACCTATGAAAAAAATCGCCTCTAGGTGGCGCAAGGATCGAGAAATTCAAAAATTCGTATTTGTGGTCCGATTTGGCTCATATTTGGAACACATAATACATGCAAGAATAGAAAGCGACCTGTGAAAAAAATCGCCGCTAGATGGCGCAAGGATCGAGATATTCACAAAAGTCGTATTTGTAGTCCGATTTGGCTCATATCTGGAACACGTAGTACATGCAAGAATAGAAAGCGACCCATGAGAAAAAATCGCTGCTAGGTGGTGCAAGTATCGAGATATTCACAAAAATCATATTTGTGGTCCGATTTGGCTCATATTTGGAACACGTAATACATACAAGAATAGAAAGCGACCTATGAAAAAAATCGATGCTAGGTGGCGCAAAGATCGAGATATTCAAAAAATCGTATTTGTGGTCCGATTTGGCTCATATTTGGTGCACATAATACATGCAAGAATAGAAAGCGACCTATGAGAAAAAATCGCCGCTAGGTGGTGCAAGTATCGAGATATTCACAAAAATAGTATTCGTAGTCCGATTTGGCTGCAAATATCGAGATATTCACAAAAATAATATTTGTAGTCCGACTTGGCTTATATTTGGATCGCATAATACATACAAGAATAGAAAGCGACCTATGAAAAAAAATCGCCGCTAGGTGGCACAAGGATCGAGATATTGACAAAAATCGTATTTGTGGTCCGATTTGGCTCATATTTGGTGCACATAATACATGCAAGAGTGAAAGCGACCTATGAGAAAAAATCGCTGCTAGGTGGTGCAAGTATCGAGATATTCACAAAAATAGTATTTGTAGTCCGATTTGGCTGCAAATATCGAGATATTCACAAAAATAATATTTGTAGTCCGACTTGGCTCATATTTGGATCGCATAATACATACAAGAATAGAAAGCGACCTATGAAAAAAAATCGCCGCTAGGTGGCACAAGGATCGAGATATTCACAAAAATCGTATTTGTGGTCCGATTTGGCTCATATTTGGTGCACATAATACATGCAAGAGTGAAAGCGACCTATGAGAAAAAATCGCTGCTAGGTGGTGCAAGTATCGAGATATTCACAAAAATAGTATTTGTAGTCCGATTTGGCTGCAAATATCGAGATATTCACAAAAATAATATTTGTAGTCCGACTTGGCTCATATTTGGATCGCATAATACATACAAGAATAGAAAGCGACCTATGAAAAAAAATCGCCGCTAGGTGGCACAAGGATCGAGATATTCACAAAAATCATATTTGTGATCCGATTTGGTTTATATTTGGTGCACATAATACATGCAAGAATAGAAAGCGACCTATGAAAAAAATCGTTGCTAGATGGCGCAAGGATCGAGATATTCAAAAAATCGTATTTGTGGTCCGATTTGGCTCATATTTGGAACACATAATACATGCAAGAATAGAAAGCGACCTGTGAAAAAATCGCCGCTAGATGGCGCAAGGATCGAGATATTCACAAAAGTCGTATTTGTAGTCCGATTTGGCTCATATCTGGAACACGTAATACATGCAAGAATAGAAAGCGACCTATGAGAAAAAATCACCGCTAGGTGGTGCAAGTATCGAGATATTCACAAAAATAGTATTTGTAGTCCGATTTGGCTGCAAATATCGAGATATTCACAAAAATAATATTTGTAGTCAGACTTGGCTCATATTTGGATCGCATAATACATACAAGAATAGAAAGTGATCTATAAAAAAAAATCGCCGCTAGGTGGCACAAGGATCGAGATATTCACAAAAATCATATTTGTAGTCCGATTTGGCTCATATTTGGAACACGTAATACATACAAGAATAGAAAGCGACCTATGAAAAAAATCGCCGCTAGGTAGCGCAAGGATCGAGAAATTCAAAAAATCGTATTTGTGGTCCGATTTGGTTTATATTTGGTGCACATAATACATGCAAGAATAGAAAGCGACCTATGAAAAAAATCGCTGCTAGGTGGTGCAAGTATCGAGATATTCACAAAAATAGTATTTGTAGTCCGATTTGGCTGCAAATATCGAGATATTCACAAAAATAATATTTGTAGTCCGACTTGGCTCATATTTGGATCGCATAATACATACAAGAATAGAAAGCGACCTATGAAAAAAAATCGCCGCTAGGTGGCACAAGGATCGAGATATTCACAAAAATCATATTTGTAGTCCGATTTGGCTCATATTTGGAACACGTAATACATACAAGAATAGAATGCGACCTATGAAAAAAATCGCCGCTAGGTGGCGCAAGGATCGAGATATTCACAAAAATCTTATTTGTGGTCCGATTTGGCTCATATTTGGAACACGTAATACATACAAGAATAGAAAGCGACCTATGAAAAAAATCGCCGCTAGGTGACGCAAGGATCGAGATATTCAAAAAATCGTATTTGTGGTCCGATTTGGCTCATATTTGGTGCACATAATACATGCAAGAGTGAAAGCGACCTATGAGAAAAAATCGCTGCTAGGTGGTGCAAGTATCGAGATATTCACAAAAATAGTATTTGTAGTCCGATTTGGCTGCAAATATCGAGATATTCACAAAAATAATATTTGTAGTCAGACTTGGCTCATATTTGGATCGCATAATACATACAAGAATAGAAAGTGACCTATAAAAAAAATCGCCGCTAGGTGGCACAAGGATCGAGATATTCACAAAAATCATATTTGTGATCCGATTTGGTTTATATTTGGTGCACATAATACATGCAAGAATAGAAAGCGACCTATGAAAAAATCGTTGCTAGATGGCGCAAGGATCGAGATATTCACAAAAATCGTATTTGTAGTCCGATTTGGCTCATATTTGGAACACGTAATACATACAAAAATAGAAAGCGACCTATGAAAAAAATCGCCGCTAGGTGGCGCAAGGATCGAGATATTCAAAAATCATATTTGTGGTCCGATTTGGTTTATATTTGGTGCACATAATACATGCAAGAATAGAAAGTGACCTATGAAAAAAATCACCGCTAGGTGGCGCAAGGATCGAGATATTCACAAAAATCGTATTTGTAGTCCTATTTGGCTCATATTTGGAACACGTAATACATGCAAGAATAGAAAGCGACCTATGAACAAAATCGCCGCTAGATGGCGCAAGGATCGAGATATTCACAAAAATCGTATTTGTAGTCCGATTTGGCTTATATTTGGAACACGTAATACATACAAGAATAGAAAGCGACCTATGAAAAAAATCGCAGCTAGGTGGCGCAAGGATCGAGATATTCAAAAAATCATATTTGTGGTCCGATTTGGTTTATATTTGGTGCACATAATACATGCAAGAATAGAAAGCGACCTATGAGAAAAAATCGCCGCTAGGTGGCGCAAGGATCGAGATATTCACAAAAATCGTATTTGTAGTCCGATTTGGCTCATATTTGGAACACGTAATACATACAAGAATAGAAAGCGACCTATGAAAAAAATCGCCTCTAGGTGGCGCAAGGATCGAGAAATTCAAAAATTCGTATTTGTGGCCCGATTTGGTTTATATTTGGTGCACATAATACATGCAAGAATAGAAAGCGACCTATGAGAAAAAATCGCCGCTAGGTGGTGCAAGTATCGAGATATTCACAAAAATAGTATTCGTAGTCCGATTTGGCTGCAAATATCGAGATATTCACAAAAATAATATTTGTAGTCCGACTTGGCTCATATTTGGATCGCATAATACATACAAGAATAGAAAGTGACCTATAAAAAAAAAATCGCCGCTAGGTGGCACAAGGATCGAGATATTCACAAAAATCATATTTGTGATCCGATTTGGTTTATATTTGGTGCACATAATACATGCAAGAATAGAAAGCGACCTATGAAAAAAATCGTTGCTAGATGGCGCAAGGATCGAGATATTCACAAAAATCGTATTTGTAGTCCGATTTGGCTCATATTTGGAACACGTAATACATACAAGAATAGAAAGCGACCTATGAAAAAAATCGCCGCTAGGTGGCGCAAGGATCGAGATATTCAAAAAATCATATTTGTGGTCCGATTTGGTTTATATTTGGTGCACATAATACATGCAAGAATAGAAAGCGACCTATGAAAAAAATCACCGCTAGGTGGCGCAAGGATCGAGATATTCACAAAAATCGTATTTGTAGTCCTATTTGGCTCATATTTGGAACACGTAATACATACAAGAATAGAAAGCGACCTATGAACAAAATCGCCGCTAGATGGCGCAAGGATCGAGATATTCACAAAAATCGTATTTGTAGACCGATTTGGCTTATATTTGGAACACGTAATACATACAAGAATAGAAAGCGACCTATGAAAAAAATCGCAGCTAGGTGGCGCAAGGATCGAGATATTCAAAAAATCATATTTGTGGTCCGATTTGGTTTATATTTGGTGCACATAATACATGCAATAATAGAAAGCGACCTATGAAAAAAATCGCCGCTAGGTGGCGCAAGGATCGAGATATTCACAAAAATCGTATTTGTAGTCCGATTTGGCTCATATTTGGAACACGTAATACATACAAGAATAGAAAGCGACCTATGAAAAAAATCGCCTCTAGGTGGCGCAAGGATCGAGAAATTCAAAAATTCGTATTTGTGGCCCGATTTGGCTCATATTTGGTGCACATAATACATGCAAGAATAGAAAGCGACCTATGACAAAAAATCGCTGCTAGGTGGTGCAAGTATCGAGATATTCACAAAAATAGTATTTGTAGTCCGATTTGGCTCATATTTGGATCGCATAATAAATACAAGTATAGAAAGCGACCTATGAAAAAAAATTGCCGCTAGGTGGCGCAAGGATCGAGATATTCACAAAAATCGTATTTGTGGTCCGATTTGGCTCATATTTGGAACACGTAATACATACAAGAATAGAAAGCGGCCTATGAAAAAAATCGCCGCTAGGTGGCGCAAGGATCGAGATATTCAAAAAATCGTATTTGTGGTCCGATTTGGCTCATATTTGGAACACATAATACATGCAAGAATAGAAAGCGACCTGTGAAAAAAATCGCCGCTAGATGGCGCAAGGATCGAGATATTCACAAAAGTCGTATTTGTAGTCCGGAACTGGAACACGTAATACATGCAAGAATAGAAAGCGACCCATGAGAAAAAATCGCTGCTAGGTGGTGCAAGTATCGAGATATTCACAAAAATCGTATTTGTGGTCCGATTTGGCTCATATTTGGAACACGTAATACATACAAGAATAGAAACCGACCTATGAAAAAAATCGCCGCTAGGTGGCGCAAGGATCGAGATATTAAAAAATCGTATTTGTGGTCCGATTTGGCTCATATTTGGTGCACATAATACATGCAAGAATAGAAAGCGACCTATGAGAAAAAATCGCCGCTAGGTGGTGCAAGTATCGAGATATTCACAAAAATAGTATTCGTAGTCCGATTTGGCTGCAAATATCGAGATATTCACAAAAATAATATTTGTAGTCCGACTTGGCTCATATTTGGATCGCATAATACATACAAGAATAGAAAGCGACCTATGAAAAAAAATCGCCGCTAGGTGGCACAAGGATCGAGATATTCACAAAAATCGTATTTGTGGTCCGATTTGGCTCATATTTGGTGCACATAATACATGCAAGAATGAAAGCGACCTATGAGAAAAAATCGCTGCTAGGTGGTGCAAGTATCGAGATATTCACAAAAATAGTATTTGTAGTCCGATTTGGCTGCAAATATCGAGATATTCACAAAAATAATATTTGTAGTCAGACTTGGCTCATATTTGGATCGCATAATACATACAAGAATAGAAAGTGATCTATAAAAAAAAATCGCCGCTAGGTGGCACAAGGATCGAGATATTCACAAAAATAAAATTTGTGGTCCGATTTGGTTTATATTTGGTGCACATAATACATGCAAGAATAGAAAGCGACCTATGAAAAAAATCGCCGCTAGATGGCGAAAGGATCGAGATATTCACAAAAATCGTATTTGTAGTCCGATTTGGCTCATATTTGGAACACGTAATACATACAAGAATAGAAAGCGACCTATGAAAAAAATCGCCGCT
Organism: Eurosta solidaginis; assembly: GCF_040869045.1. Classification (NCBI taxonomy): domain Eukaryota; kingdom Metazoa; phylum Arthropoda; class Insecta; order Diptera; family Tephritidae; genus Eurosta; species Eurosta solidaginis. The sequence goes on from NW_027136954.1 coordinate 108,751, forward strand.
AGGTGGCGCAAGGATCGAGATATTCAAAAAATCATATTTGTGGTCCGATTTGGTTTATATTTGGTGCACATAATACATGCAAGAATAGAAAGCGACCTATGAAAAAAATCGCCGCTAGGTGGCGCAAGGATCGAGATATTCACAAAAATCGTATTTGTAGTCCGATTTGGCTCATATTTGGAACACGTAATACATACAAGAATAGAAAGCGACCTATGAACAAAATCGCCGCTAAATGGCGCAAGGATCGAGATATTCACAAAAATCGTATTTGTAGTCCGATTTGGCTCATATTTGGAACACGTAATACATACAAGAATAGAAAGCGACCTATGAAAAAAATAGCCGCTAGGTGGCGCAAGGATCGAGATATTCAAAAAATCATATTTGTGGTCCGATTTGGTTTATATTTGATGCACATAATACATGCAAGAATAGAAAGCGACCTATGAAAAAAATCGCCGCTAGGTGGCGCAAGGATCGAGATATTCACAAAAATCGTATTTGTAGTCCGATTTGGCTCATAGTTGTAGTCCGATTTGGCTCATATTTGGAACACGTAATACATACAAGAATAGAAAGCGACCTAAGAAAAAAATCGCCGCTAGGTGGCGCAAGGATCGAGATATTCACAAAAATCGTATTTGTGGTCCGATTTGGCTCATATTTGGAACACGTAATACATACAAGAATAGAAAGCGACCTATGAAAAACATCGCCGCTAGGTGGCACAAGGATCGAGATATTCACAAAAATCGCATTTGTGGTCCGATTTGGCTCATATTTGGAACACGTAATACATACAAGAATGGAAAGCGACCTATGAAAAAAAGCGCCGCTAGGTGGGGCAAGTGTCGAGATATTCACAAAAATCATATTTGTAGTCCGATTTGGCTCATATTTGGTGCACATAATACATGCAAGAATAGAAAGCGACCTATGAGAAAAAATCGCTGCTAGGTGGTGCAAGTATCGAGATATTCACAAAAATAGTATTTGTAGTCCGATTTGGCTGCAAATATCGAGATATTCACAAAAATAATATTTGTAGTCCGACTTGGCTCATATTTGGATCGCATAATACATACAAGAATAGAAAGCGACTTATGAAAAAAAATCGCCGCTAGGTGGCACAAGGATCGAGATATTCACAAAAATCATATTTGTAGTCCGATTTGGCTCATATTTGGAACACGTAATACATACAAGAATAGAAAGCGACCTATGAAAAAAATCGCCGCTAGGTAGCGCAAGGATCGAGAAATTCAAAAAATCGTATTTGTGGTCCGATTTGGTTTATATTTGGTGCACATAATACATGCAAGAATAGAAAGCGACCTATGAAAAAAATCGCTGCTAGGTGGTGCAAGTATCGAGATATTCACAAAAATAGTATTTAAAGTCCGATTTGGCTGCAAATATCGAGATATTCACAAAAATAATATTTGTAGTCCGACTTGGCTCATATTTGGATCGCATAATACATACAAGAATAGAAAGCGACCTATGAAAAAAAATCGCCGCTAGGTGGCACAAGGATCGAGATATTCACAAAAATCATATTTGTAGTCCGATTTGGCTCATATTTGGAACACGTAATACATACAAGAATAGAAAGCGACCTATGAAAAAAAGCGCCGCTAGGTAGCGCAAGGATCGAGAAATTCAAAAAATCGTATTTGTGGTCCGATTTGGTTTATATTTGGTGCACATAATACATGCAAGAATAGAAAGCGACCTATGAAAAAAATTGCCGCTAGGTGGCGCAAGGATCGAGATATTCACAAAAATCGTATTTGTGGTCCGATTTGGCTCATATTTGGAACACGTAATACATACAAGAATAGAAAGCGACCTATGAAAAAAATCGCCGCTAGGTGGCGCAAGGATCGAGATATTCAAAAAATCGTATTTGTGGTCCGATTTGGCTCATATTTGGAACACATAATACATGCAAGAATAGAAAGCGACCTGTGAAAAAAATCGCCGCTAGATGGCGCAAGGATCGAGATATTCACAAAAGTCGTATTTGTAGTCCGATTTGGCTCATATCTGGAACACGTAATACATGCAAGAATAGAAAGCGACCCATGAGAAAATCGCTGCTAGGTGGTGCAAGTATCGAGATATTCACAAAAATCGTATTTGTGGTCCGATTTGGCTCATATTTGGAACACGTAATACATACAAGAATAGAAAGCGACCTATGAAAAAAATCGATGCTAGGTGGCGCAAGGATCGAGATATTCAAAAAATCGTATTTGTGGTCCGATTTGGCTCATATTTGGTGCACATAATACATGCAAGAATAGAAAGCGACCTATGAGAAAAAATCGCCGCTAGGTGGTGCAAGTATCGAGATATTCACAAAAATAGTATTCGTAGTCCGATTTGGCTGCAAATATCGAGATATTCACAAAAATAATATTTGTAGTCCGACTTGGCTCATATTTGGATCGCATAATACATACAAGAATAGAAAGCGACCTATGAAAAAAAATCGCCGCTAGGTGGCACAAGGATCGAGATATTCACAAAAATCGTATTTGTGGTCCGATTTGGCTCATATTTGGTGCACATAATACATGCAAGAGTGAAAGCGACCTATGAGAAAAAATCGCTGCTAGGTGGTGCAAGTATCGAGATATTCACAAAAATAGTATTTGTAGTCCGATTTGGCTGCAAATATCGAGATATTCACAAAAATAATATTTGTAGTCAGACTTGGCTCATATTTGGATCGCATAATACATACAAGAATAGAAAGTGATCTATAAAAAAAAATCGCCGCTAGGTGGCACAAGGATCGAGATATTCACAAAAATCAAATTTGTGGTCCGATTTGGTTTATATTTGGTGCACATAATACATGCAAGAATAGAAAGCGACCTATGAAAAAAATTGCCGCTAGGTGGCGCAAGGATCGAGATATTCACAAAAATCGTATTTGTGGTCCGATTTGGCTCATATTTGGAACACGTAATACATAAAAGAATAGAAAGCGACCTATGAAAAAAATCGCCGCTAGGTGGCGCAAGGATCGAGATATTCAAAAAATCATATTTGTGGTCCGATTTGGTTTATATTTGGTGCACATAATACATGCAAGAATAGAAAGCGACCTATGAAAAAAATCGCCGCTAGGTGGCGCAAGGATCGAGATATTCACAAAAATCGTATTTGTAGTCCGATTTGGCTCATATTTGGAACACGTAATACATACAAGAATAGAAAGCGACCTATGAACAAAATCGCCGCTAAATGGCGCAAGGATCGAGATATTCACAAAAATCGTATTTGTAGTCCGATTTGGCTCATATTTGGAACACGTAATACATACAAGAATAGAAAGCGACCTATGAAAAACATCGCCGCTAGGTGGCACAAGGATCGAGATATTCACAAAAATCGCATTTGTGGTCCGATTTGGCTCATATTTGGAACACGTAATACATACAAGAATGGAAAGCGACCTATGAAAAAAAGCGCCGCTAGGTGGGGCAAGTGTCGAGATATTCACAAAAATCATATTTGTAGTCCGATTTGGCTCATATTTGGGTCGCATAATACATACAAGAATAGAAAGCGACCTATGAAAAAAATCGTCGCTAGGTGGCACAAGGATCGAGATATTCAGAAAAATCATAGTTGTAGTCCGATTTGGCTCATTTCTGGAACACGTAATACATACAAGAATAGAAAGCGACCTAAGAAAAAAATCGCCGCTAGGTGGCGCAAGGATCGAGATATTCACAAAATCGTATTTGTGGTCCGATTTCGCTCATATTTGGTACACGTAATACATACAAGAATAGAAAGCGACCTATGAAAAAAATCGCCGCTAGGTGGCGCAAGGATCGAGATATTCAAAAAATCGTATTTGTGGTTCGATTTGGCTCATATTGGTGCACATAATACATGCAAGAATAGAAAGCGACCTACAAAAAAAATCGCCGCTAGGTGGCGCAAGGATCGAGATATTCACAAAAATCGTATTTGTGGTCCGATTTGGCTCATATTTGGAACACGTAATACATACAAGAATAGAAAGTGACCTATGAAAAAAAGCGCCGCTAGGTGGAGATATTCACAAAAATCGTATTTGTGGTCCGATTTGGCTCATATTTGGTACACGTAATACATACAAGAATAGAAAGCGACCTATGAAAAACATCGCCGCTAGGTGGCACAAGGATCGAGATATTCACAAAAATCGCATTTGTGGTCCGATTTGGCTCATATTTGGAACACGTAATACATGCAAGAGTGAAACCGACCTATGAGAAAAAATCGCTGCTAGGTGGTGCAAGTGTCGAGATATTCACAAAAATCATATTTGTAGTCCGATTTGGCTGCAAATATCGAGATATTCACAAAAATAATATTTGTAGTCCGACTTGGCTCATGTTTGGATCGCATAATACATACAAGAATAGAAAGCGACTTATGAAAAAAAATCGCCGCTAGGTGGCACAAGGATCGAGATATTCACAAAAATCATATTTGTAGTCCGATTTGGCTCATATTTGGAACACGTAATACATACAAGAATAGAAAGCGACCTATGAAAAAAATCGCCGCTAGGTAGCGCAAGGATCGAGAAATTCAAAAAATCGTATTTGTGGTCCGATTTGGTTTATATTTGGTGCACATAATACATGCAAGAATAGAAAGCGACCTATGAAAAAAATCGCTGCTAGGTGGTGCAAGTATCGAGATATTCACAAAAATAGTATTTGTAGTCCGATTTGGCTGCAAATATCGAGATATTCACAAAAATAATATTTGTAGTCCGACTTGGCTCATATTTGGATCGCATAATACATACAAGAATAGAAAGCGACCTATGAAAAAAAATCGCCGCTAGGTGGCACAAGGATCGAGATATTCACAAAAATCATATTTGTAGTCCGATTTGGCTCATATTTGGAACACGTAATACATACAAGAATAGAAAGCGACCTATGAAAAAGGATCGAGATATTCAAAAAATCGTATTTGTGGTCCGATTTGGCTCATATTTGGAACACATAATACATGCAAGAATAGAAAGCGACCTGTGAAAAAAATCGCCGCTAGATGGCGCAAGGATCGAGATATTCACAAAAGTCGTATTTGTAGTCCGATTTGGCTCATATCTGGAACACGTAATACACGCAAGAATAGAAAGCGACCCATGAGAAAATCGCTGCTAGGTGGTGCAAGTATCGAGATATTCACAAAAATCGTATTTGTGGTCCGATTTGGCTCATATTTGGAACACGTAATACATACAAGAATAGAAAGCGACCTATGAAAAAAATTGATGCTAGGTGGCGCAAGGATCGAGATATTCAAAAAATCGTATTTGTGGTCCGATTTGGCTCATATTTGGTGCACATAATACATGCAAGAATAGAAAGCGACCTATGAGAAAAAATCGCCGCTAGGTGGTGCAAGTATCGAGATATTCACAAAAATAGTATTCGTAGTCCGATTTGGCTGCAAATATCGAGATATTCACAAAAATAATATTTGTAGTCCGACTTGGCTCATATTTGGATCGCATAATACATACAAGAATAGAAAGCGACCTATGAAAAAAAATCGCCGCTAGGTGGCACAAGGATCGAGATATTCACAAAAATCGTATTTGTGGTCCGATTTGGCTCATATTTGGTGCACATAATACATGCAAGAGTGAAAGCGACCTATGAGAAAAAATCGCTGCTAGGTGGTGCAAGTATCGAGATATTCACAAAAATAGTATTTGTAGTCCGATTTGGCTGCAAATATCGAGATATTCACAAAAATAATATTTGTAGTCAGACTTGGCTCATATTTGGATCGCATAATACATACAAGAATAGAAAGTGATCTATAAAAAAAAATCGCCGCTAGGTGGCACAAGGATCGAGATATTCACAAAAATCAAATTTGTGGTCCGATTTGGTTTATATTTGGTGCACATAATACATGCAAGAATAGAAAGCGACCTATGAAAAAAATCGCCGCTAGATGGCGAAAGGATCGAGATATTCACAAAAATCGCATTTGTAGTCCGATTTGGCTCATATTTGGAACACGTAATACATACAAGAATAGAAAGCGACCTATGAAAAAAATCGCCGCTAGGTGGCGCAAGGATCGAGATATTCAAAAAATCATATTTGTGGTCCGATTTGGTTTATATTTGGTGCACATAATACATGCAAGAATAGAAAGCGACCTATGAAAAAAATCGCCGCTAGGTGGCGCAAGGATCGAGATATTCACAAAAATCGTATTTGTAGTCCGATTTGGCTCATATTTGGAACACGTAATACATACAAGAATAGAAAGCGACCTATGAACAAAATCGCCGCTAAATGGCGCAAGGATCGAGATATTCACAAAAATCGTATTTGTAGTCCGATTTGGCTCATATTTGGAACACGTAATACATACAAGAATAGAAAGCGACCTATGAAAAACATCGCCGCTAGGTGGCACAAGGATCGAGATATTCACAAAAATCGCATTTGTGGTCCGATTTGGCTCATATTTGGAACACGTAATACATACAAGAATGGAAAGCGACCTATGAAAAAAAGCGCCGCTAGGTGGGGCAAGTGTCGAGATATTCACAAAAATCATATTTGTAGTCCGATTTGGCTCATATTTGGGTCGCATAATACATACAAGAATAGAAAGCGACCTATGAAAAAAATCGTCGCTAGGTGGCACAAGGATCGAGATATTCAGAAAGATCATAGTTGTAGTCCGATTTGGCTCATTTCTGGAACACGTAATACATAGAAGAATAGAAAGCGACCTAAGAAAAAAATCGCCGCTAGGTGGCGCAAGGATCGAGATATTCACAAAATCGTATTTGTGGTCCGATTTCGCTCATATTTGGTACACGTAATACATACAAGAATAGAAAGCGACCTATGAAAAAAATCGCCGCTAGGTGGCGCAAGGATCGAGATATTCAAAAAATCGTATTTGTGGTCCGATTTGGCTCATATTGGTGCACATAATACATGCAAGAATAGAAAGCGACCTACAAAAAAAATCGCCGCTAGGTGGCGCAAGGATCGAGATATTCACAAAAATCGTATTTGTGGTCCGATTTGGCTCATATTTGGAACACGTAATACATACAAGAATAGAAAGTGACCTATGAAAAAAAGCGCCGCTAGGTGGAGATATTCACAAAAATCGTATTTGTGGTCCGATTTGGCTCATATTTGGTACACGTAATACATACAAGAATAGAAAGCGACCTATGAAAAACATCGCCGCTAGGTGGCACAAGGATCGAGATATTCACAAAAATCGCATTTGTGGTCCGATTTGGCTCATATTTGGAACACGTAATACATACAAGAATGGAAAGCGACCTATGAAAAAAAGCGCCGCTAGGTGGGGCAAGTGTCGAGATATTCACAAAAATCATATTTGTAGTCCGATTTGGCTCATATTTGGGTCGCATAATACATACAAGAATAGAAAGCGACCTATGAAAAAAATCGTCGCTAGGTGGCACAAGGATCGAGATATTCAGAAAAATCATAGTTGTAGTCCGATTTGGCTCATTTCTGGAACACGTAATACATACAAGAATAGAAAGCGACCTAAGAAAAAAATCGCCGCTAGGTGGCGCATGGATCGAGATATTCACAAAAATCGTATTTGTGGTCCGATTTGGCTCATATTTGGAACACGTAATACATACAAGAATAGAAAGTGACCTATGAAAAAAAGCGCCGCTAGGTGGAGATATTCACAAAAATCGTATTTGTGGTCCGATTTGGCTCATATTTGGAACACGTAATACATACAAGAATAGAATGCGACCTATGAAAAAAATCGCCGCTAGGTGGCGCAAGGGTCGGGATATTCAAAAAATCGTATTTGTGGTCCGATTTGGCTCATATTTGGTGCACATAATACATGCAAGAATAGAAAGCGACCCATGAGAATAAATCGCTGCTAGGTGGTGCAAGTATCGAGATATTCACAAAAATCGTATTTGTGGTCCGATTTGGCTCATATTTGGAACACGTAATACATACAAGAATAGAAAGCGACCTATGAAAAAAGCGCCGCTAGGTGGCGCAAGGATCGAGATATTTAAAAAATCGTATTTGTCGTCCGATTTGGCTCATGTTTGGTGCACATAATACATGCAAGAATAGAAAGCGACCTATGAGAAAAAATCGCTGATAGGTGGTGCAAGTATCGAGATATTCACAAAAATAGTATTTGTAGTCCGATTTGGCTGCAAATATCGAGATATTCACAAAAATAATATTTGTAGTCCGACTTGGCTCATATTTGGATCGCATAATACATACAAGAATAGAAAGCGACTTATGAAAAAAAATCGCCGCTAGGTGGCACAAGGATCGAGATATTCACAAAAATCATATTTGTAGTCCGATTTGGCTCATATTTGGGTCGCATAATACATACAAGAATAGAAAGCGACCTATGAAAAAAATCGTCGCTAGGTGGCACAAGGATCGAGATATTCAGAAAAATCATAGTTGTAGTCCGATTTGGCTCATTTCTGGAACACGTAATACATACAAGAATAGAAAGCGACCTAAGAAAAAAATCGCCGCTAGGTGGCGCAAGGATCGAGATATTCACAAAATCGTATTTGTGGTCCGATTTGGCTCATATTTGGTACACGTAATACATACAAGAATAGAAAGCGACCTATGAAAAAAATCGCCGCTAGGTGGCGCAAGGATCGAGATATTCAAAAAATCGTATTTGTGGTCCGATTTGGCTCATATTGGTGCACATAATACATGCAAGAATAGAAAGCGACCTACAAAAAAAATCGCCGCTAGGTGGCGCAAGGATCGAGATATTCACAAAAATCGTATTTGTGGTCAGATTTGGCTCATATTTGGAACACGTAATACATACAAGAATAGAAAGTGACCTATGAAAAAAAGCGCCGCTAGGTGGAGATATTCACAAAAATCGTATTTGTGGTCCGATTTGGCTCATATTTGGTACACGTAATACATACAAGAATAGAAAGCGACCTATGAAAAACATCGCCGCTAGGTGGCACAAGGATCGAGATATTCACAAAAATCGCATTTGTGGTCCGATTTGGCTCATATTTGGAACACGTAATACATACAAGAATGGAAAGCGACCTATGAAAAAAAGCGCCGCTAGGTGGGGCAAGTGTCGAGATATTCACAAAAATCATATTTGTAGTCCGATTTGGCTCATATTTGGGTCGCATAATACATACAAGAATAGAAAGCGACCTATGAAAAAAATCGTCGCTAGGTGGCACAAGGATCGAGATATTCAGAAAAATCATAGTTGTAGTCCGATTTGGCTCATTTCTGGAACACGTAATACATACAAGAATAGAAAGCGACCTAAGAAAAAAATCGCCGCTAGGTGGCGCATGGATCGAGATATTCACAAAAATCGTATTTGTGGTCCGATTTGGCTCATATTTGGAACACGTAATACATACAAGAATAGAAAGTGACCTATGAAAAAAAGCGCCGCTAGGTGGAGATATTCACAAAAATCGTATTTGTGGTCCGATTTGGCTCATATTTGGAACACGTAATACATACAAGAATAGAATGCGACCTATGAAAAAAATCGCCGCTAGGTGGCGCAAGGGTCGGGATATTCAAAAAATCGTATTTGTGGTCCGATTTGGCTCATATTTGGTGCACATAATACATGCAAGAATAGAAAGCGACCCATGAGAATAAATCGCTGCTAGGTGGTGCAAGTATCGAGATATTCACAAAAATCGTATTTGTGGTCCGATTTGGCTCATATTTGGAACACGTAATACATACAAGAATAGAAAGCGACCTATGAAAAAAGCGCCGCTAGGTGGCGCAAGGATCGAGATATTTAAAAAATCGTATTTGTCGTCCGATTTGGCTCATATTTGGTGCACATAATACATGCAAGAATAGAAAGCGACCTATGAGAAAAAATCGCTGATAGGTGGTGCAAGTATCGAGATATTCACAAAAATAGTATTTGTAGTCCGATTTGGCTGCAAATATCGAGATATTCACAAAAATAATATTTGTAGTCCGACTTGGCTCATATTTGGATCGTATAATACATACAAGAATAGAGAGCGACTTATGAAAAAAAATCGCCGCTAGGTGGCACAAGGATCGAGATATTCACAAAAATCATATTTGTAGTCCGATTTGGCTCATATTTGGAACACGTAATACATACAAGAATAGAAAGCGACCTATGAACAAAATCGCCGCTAAATGGCGCAAGGATCGAGATATTCACAAAAATCGTATTTGTAGTCCGATTTGGCTCATATTTGGAACACGTAATACATACAAGAATAGAAAGCGACCTATGAAAAACATCGCCGCTAGGTGGCACAAGGATCGAGATATTCACAAAAATCGCATTTGTGGTCCGATTTGGCTCATATTTGGAACACGTAATACATACAAGAATGGAAAGCGACCTATGAAAAAAAGCGCCGCTAGGTGGGGCAAGTGTCGAGATATTCACAAAAATCATATTTGTAGTCCGATTTGGCTCATATTTGGGTCGCATAATACATACAAGAATAGAAAGCGACCTATGAAAAAAATCGTCGCTAGGTGGCACAAGGATCGAGATATTCAGAAAAATCATAGTTGTAGTCCGATTTGGCTCATTTCTGGAACACGTAATACATACAAGAATAGAAAGCGACCTAAGAAAAAAATCGCCGCTAGGTGGCGCAAGGATCGAGATATTCACAAAATCGTATTTGTGGTCCGATTTGGCTCATATTTGGTACACGTAATACATACAAGAATAGAAAGCGACCTATGAAAAAAATCGCCGCTAGGTGGCGCAAGGATCGAGATATTCAAAAAATCGTATTTGTGGTCCGATTTGGCTCATATTGGTGCACATAATACATGCAAGAATAGAAAGCGACCTACAAAAAAAATCGCCGCTAGGTGGCGCAAGGATCGAGATATTCACAAAAATCGTATTTGTGGTCCGATTTGGCTCATATTTGGAACACGTAATACATACAAGAATAGAAAGTGACCTATGAAAAAAAGCGCCGCTAGGTGGAGATATTCACAAAAATCGTATTTGTGGTCCGATTTGGCTCATATTTGGAACACGTAATACATACAAGAATAGAATGCGACCTATGAAAAAAATCGCCGCTAGGTGGCGCAAGGGTCGGGATATTCAAAAAATCGTATTTGTGGTCCGATTTGGCTCATATTTGGTGCACATAATACATGCAAGAATAGAAAGCGACCCATGAGAATAAATCGCTGCTAGGTGGTGCAAGTATCGAGATATTCACAAAAATCGTATTTGTGGTCCGATTCGGCTCATATTTGGAACACGTAATACATACAAGAATAGAAAGCGACCTATGAAAAAAATCGCCGCTAGGTGGCGCAAGGATCGAGATATTTAAAAAATCGTATTTGTCGTCCGATTTGGCTCATGTTTGGTGCACATAATACATGCAAGAATAGAAAGCGACCTATGAGAAAAAATCGCTGATAGGTGGTGCAAGTATCGAGATATTCACAAAAATAGTATTTGTAGTCCGATTTGGCTGCAAATATCGAGATATTCACAAAAATAATATTTGTAGTCCGACTTGGCTCATATTTGGATCGCATAATACATACAAGAATAGAAAGCGACTTATGAAAAAAAATCGCCGCTAGGTGGCACAAGGATCGAGATATTCACAAAAATCATATTTGTAGTCCGATTTGGCTCATATTTGGAACACGTAATACATACAAGAATAGAAAGCGACCTATGAAAAAAATCGCCGCTAGGTAGCGCAAGGATCGAGAAATTCAAAAAATCGTATTTGTGGTCCGATTTTGCTGCAAATATCGAGATATTCACAAAAATAATATTTGTAGTCCGACTTGGCTCATATTTGGATCGCATAATACATACAAGAATAGAAAGCGACCTATGAAAAAAAATCGCCGCTAGGTGGCACAAGGATCGAGATATTCACAAAATCGTATTTGTGGTCCGATTTGGCTCATATTTGGTACACGTAATACATACAAGAATAGAAAGCGACCTAAGAAAAAAATCGCCGCTAGGTGGCGCAAGGATCGAGATATTCACAAAATCGTATTTGTGGTCCGATTTGGCTCATATTTGGTACACGTAATACATACAAGAATAGAAAGCGACCTATGAAAAAAATCGCCGCTAGGTGGCGCAAGGATCGAGATATTCAAAAAATCGTATTTGTGGTCCGATTTGGCTCATATTGGTGCACATAATACATGCAAGAATAGAAAGCGACCTACAAAAAAAATCGCCGCTAGGTGGCGCAAGGATCGAGATATTCACAAAAATCGTATTTGTGGTCCGATTTGGCTCATATTTGGAACACGTAATACATACAAGAATAGAAAGTGACCTATGAAAAAAAGCGCCGCTAGGTGGAGATATTCACAAAAATCGTATTTGTGGTCCGATTTGGCTCATATTTGGAACACGTAATACATACAAGAATAGAATGCGACCTATGAAAAAAATCGCCGCTAGGTGGCGCAAGGGTCGGGATATTCAAAAAATCGTATTTGTGGTCCGATTTGGCTCATATTTGGTGCACATAATACATGCAAGAATAGAAAGCGACCCATGAGAATAAATCGCTGCTAGGTGGTGCAAGTATCGAGATATTCACAAAAATCGTATTTGTGGTCCGATTCGGCTCATATTTGGAACACGTAATACATACAAGAATAGAAAGCGACCTATGAAAAAAAATCGCCGCTAGGTGGCGCAAGGATCGAGATATTTAAAAAATCGTATTTGTCGTCCGATTTGGCTCATGTTTGGTGCACATAATACATGCAAGAATAGAAAGCGACCTATGAGAAAAAATCGCTGATAGGTGGTGCAAGTATCGAGATATTCACAAAAATAGTATTTGTAGTCCGATTTGGCTGCAAATATCGAGATATTCACAAAAATAATATTTGTAGTCCGACTTGGCTCATATTTGGATCGCATAATACATACAAGAATAGAAAGCGACTTATGAAAAAAAATCGCCGCTAGGTGGCACAAGGATCGAGATATTCACAAAAATCATATTTGTAGTCCGATTTGGCTCATATTTGGAACACGTAATACATACAAGAATAGAAAGCGACCTATGAAAAAAATCGCCGCTAGGTAGCGCAAGGATCGAGAAATTCAAAAAATCGTATTTGTGGTCCGATTTGGTTTATATTTGGTGCACATAATACATGCAAGAATAGAAAGCGACCTATGAAAAAAATCGCTGCTAGGTGGTGCAAGTATCGAGATATTCACAAAAATAGTATTTGTAGTCCGATTTTGCTGCAAATATCGAGATATTCACAAAAATAATATTTGTAGTCCGACTTGGCTCATATTTGGATCGCATAATACATACAAGAATAGAAAGCGACCTATGAAAAAAAATCGCCGCTAGGTGGCACAAGGATCGAGATATTCACAAAAATCATATTTGTAGTCCGATTTGGCTCATATTTGGAACACGTAATACAACAAGAATAGAAAGCGACCTATGAAAAAAAGCGCCGCTAGGTAGCGCAAGGATCGAGAAATTCAAAAAATCGTATTTGTGGTCCGATTTGGTTTATATTTGGTGCACATAATACATGCAAGAATAGAAAGCGACCTATGAAAAAAATTGCAGCTAGGTGGCGCAAGGATCGAGATATTCACAAAAATCGTATTTGTGGTCCGATTTGGCTCATATTTGGAACACCTAATACATACAAGAATAGAAAGCGACCTATGAAAAAAATCGCCGCTAGGTGGCGCAAGGATCGAGATATTCAAAAAATCGTATTTGTGGTCCGATTTGGCTCATATTTGGAACACATAATACATGCAAGAATAGAAAGCGACCTGTGAAAAAAATCGCCGCTAGATGGCGCAAGGATCGAGATATTCACAAAAGTCGTATTTGTAGTCCGATTTGGCTCATGTTTGGAACACGTAATACATGCAAGAATAGAAAGCGACCCATGAGAAAAAATCGCTGCTAGGTGGTGCAAGTATCGAGATATTCACAAAAATCGTATTTGTGGTCCGATTTGGCTCATATTTGGAACACGTAATACATACAAGAATAGAAAGCGACCTATGAAAAAAATCGCCGCTAAATGGCGCAAGGATCGAGATATTCACAAAAATCGTATTTGTAGTCCGATTTGGCTCATATTTGGAACACGTAATACATACAAGAATAGAAAGCGACCTATGAAAAACATCGCCGCTAGGTGGCACAAGGATCGAGATATTCACAAAAATCGCATTTGTGGTCCGATTTGGCTCATATTTGGAACACGTAATACATACAAGAATGGAAAGCGACCTATGAAAAAAAGCGCCGCTAGGTGGGGCAAGTGTCGAGATATTCACAAAAATCATATTTGTAGTCCGATTTGGCTCATATTTGGGTCGCATAATACATACAAGAATAGAAAGCGACCTATGAAAAAAATCGTCGCTAGGTGGCACAAGGATCGAGATATTCAGAAAAATCATAGTTGTAGTCCGATTTGGCTCATTTCTGGAACACGTAATACATACAAGAATAGAAAGCGACCTAAGAAAAAAATCGCCGCTAGGTGGCGCAAGGATCGAGATATTCACAAAATCGTATTTGTGGTCCGATTTGGCTCATATTTGGTACACGTAATACATACAAGAATAGAAAGCGACCTATGAAAAAAATCGCCGCTAGGTGGCGCAAGGATCGAGATATTCAAAAAATCGTATTTGTGGTCCGATTTGGCTCATATTGGTGCACATAATACATGCAAGAATAGAAAGCGACCTACAAAAAAAATCGCCGCTAGGTGGCGCAAGGATCGAGATATTCACAAAAATCGTATTTGTGGTCCGATTTGGCTCATATTTGGAACACGTAATACATACAAGAATAGAAAGTGACCTATGAAAAAAAGCGCCGCTAGGTGGAGATATTCACAAAAATCGTATTTGTGGTCCGATTTGGCTCATATTTGGAACACGTAATACATACAAGAATAGAATGCGACCTATGAAAAAAATCGCCGCTAGGTGGCGCAAGGGTCGGGATATTCAAAAAATCGTATTTGTGGTCCGATTTGGCTCATATTTGGTGCACATAATACATGCAAGAATAGAAAGCGACACATGAGAATAAATCGCTGCTAGGTGGTGCAAGTATCGAGATATTCACAAAAATCGTATTTGTGGTCCGATTCGGCTCATATTTGGAACACGTAATACATACAAGAATAGAAAGCGACCTATGAAAAAAATCGCCGCTAGGTGGCGCAAGGATCGAGATATTTAAAAAATCGTATTTGTCGTCCGATTTGGCTCATGTTTGGTGCACATAATACATGCAAGAATAGAAAGCGACCTATGAGAAAAAATCGCTGATAGGTGGTGCAAGTATCGAGATATTCACAAAAATAGTATTTGTAGTCCGATTTGGCTGCAAATATCGAGATATTCACAAAAATAATATTTGTAGTCCGACTTGGCTCATATTTGGATCGCATAATACATACAAGAATAGAAAGCGACTTATGAAAAAAAATCGCCGCTAGGTGGCACAAGGATCGAGATATTCACAAAAATCATATTTGTAGTCCGATTTGGCTCATATTTGGAACACGTAATACATACAAGAATAGAAAGCGACCTATGAAAAAAATCGCCGCTAGGTAGCGCAAGGATCGAGAAATTCAAAAAATCGTATTTGTGGTCCGATTTGGTTTATATTTGGTGCACATAATACATGCAAGAATAGAAAGCGACCTATGAAAAAAATCGCTGCTAGGTGGTGCAAGTATCGAGATATTCACAAAAATAGTATTTGTAGTCCGATTTTGCTGCAAATATCGAGATATTCACAAAAATAATATTTGTAGTCCGACTTGGCTCATATTTGGATCGCATAATACATACAAGAATAGAAAGCGACCTATGAAAAAAAATCGCCGCTAGGTGGCACAAGGATCGAGATATTCACAAAAATCATATTTGTAGTCCGATTTGGCTCATATTTGGAACACGTAATACAACAAGAATAGAAAGCGACCTATGAAAAAAAGCGCCGCTAGGTAGCGCAAGGATCGAGAAATTCAAAAAATCGTATTTGTGGTCCGATTTGGTTTATATTTGGTGCACATAATACATGCAAGAATAGAAAGCGACCTATGAAAAAAATTGCCGCTAGGTGGCGCAAGGATCGAGATATTCACAAAAATCGTATTTGTGGTCCGATTTGGCTCATATTTGGAACACCTAATACATACAAGAATAGAAAGCGACCTATGAAAAAAATCGCCGCTAGGTGGCGCAAGGATCGAGATATTCAAAAAAATCGTATTTGTGGTCCGATTTGGCTCATATTTGGAACACATAATACATGCAAGAATAGAAAGCGACCTGTGAAAAAAATCGCCGCTAGATGGCGCAAGGATCGAGATATTCACAAAAGTCGTATTTGTAGTCCGATTTGGCTCATGTTTGGAACACGTAATACATGCAAGAATAGAAAGCGACCCATGAGAAAAAATCGCTGCTAGGTGGTGCAAGTATCGAGATATTCACAAAAATCGTATTTGTGGTCCGATTTGGCTCATATTTGGAACACGTAATACATACAAGAATAGAAAGCGACCTATGAAAAAAATCGATGCTAGGTGGCGCAAGGATCGAGATATTCAAAAAATCGTATTTGTGGTCCGATTTGGCTCATATTTGGTGCACATAATACATGCAAGAATAGAAAGCGACCTATGAGAAAAAATTGCCGCTAGGTGGTGCAAGTATCGAGATATTCACAAAAATAGTATTCGTAGTCCGATTTGGCTGCAAATATCGAGATATTCACAAAAATAATATTTGTAGTCCGACTTGGCTCATATTTGGATCGCATAATACATACAAGAATAGAAAGCGACCTATGAAAAAAAATCGCCGCTGGGTGGCACAAGGATCGAGATATTCACAAAAATCGTATTTGTGGTCCGATTTGGCTCATATTTGGTGCACATAATACATGCAAGAGTGAAAGCGACCTATGAGAAAAAATTGCTGCTAGGTGGTGCAAGTATCGAGATATTCACAAAAATAGTATTTGTAGTCCGATTTGGCTGCAAATATCGAGATATTCACAAAAATAATATTTGTAGTCAGACTTGGCTCATATTTGGATCGCATAATACATACAAGAATAGAAAGCGACCTATGAAAAAAAATCGCCGCTAGGTGGCACAAGGATCGAGATATTCACAAAAATCATATTTGTAGTCCGATTTGGCTCATATTTGGAACACGTAATACATACAAGAATAGAAAGCGACCTATGAAAAAAATCGCCGCTAGGTAGCGCAAGGATCGAGAAATTCAAAAAATCGTATTTGTGGTCCGATTTGGTTTATATTTGGTGCACATAATACATGCAAGAATAGAAAGCGACCTATGAAAAAAATCGCTGCTAGGTGGTGCAAGTATCGAGATATTCACAAAAATAGTATTTGTAGTCCGATTTGGCTGCAAATATCGAGATATTCACAAAAATAATATTTGTAGTCCGACTTGGCTCATATTTGGATCGCATAATACATACAAGAATAGAAAGCGACCTATGAAAAAAAATCGCCGCTAGGTAGCGCAAGGATCGAGAAATTCAAAAAATCGTATTTGTGGTCCGATTTGGTTTATATTTGGTGCACATAATACATGCAAGAATAGAAAGCGACCTATGAAAAAAATCGCTGCTAGGTGGTGCAAGTATCGAGATATTCACAAAAATAGTATTTGTAGTCCGATTTGGCTGCAAATATCGAGATATTCACAAAAATCATATTTGTAGTCCGATTTGGCTCATATTTGGAACACATAATACATACAAGAATAGAAAGCGACCTATGAAAAAAATCGCCGCTAGGTGGCGCAAGGATCGAGATATTCAAAAAATCATATTTGTGGTCCGATTTGGTTTATATTTGGTGCACATAATACATGCAAGAATAGAAAGCGACCTATGAAAAAAATCACCGCTAGGTGGCGCAAGGATCGAGATATTCACAAAAATCGTATTTGTAGTCCTATTTGGCTCATATTTGGAACACGTAATACATGCAAGAATAGAAAGCGACCTATGAACAAAATCGCCGCTAGATGGCGCAAGGATCGAGATATTCACAAAAATCGTATTTGTAGTCCGATTTGGCTTATATTTGGAACACGTAATACATACAAGAATAGAAAGCGACCTATGAAAAAAATCGCAGCTAGGTGGCGCAAGGATCGAGATATTCAAAAAATCATATTTGTGGTCCGATTTGGTTTATATTTGGTGCACATAATACATGCAAGAATAGAAAGCGACCTATGAAAAAAATCGCCGCTAGGTGGCGCAAGGATCGAGATATTCACAAAAATCGTATTTGTAGTCCGATTTGGCTCATATTTGGAACACGTAATACATACAAGAATAGAAAGCGACCTATGAAAAAAATCGCCTCTAGGTGGCGCAAGGATCCAGAAATTCAAAAATTCGTATTTGTGGCCCGATTTGGCTCATATTTGGTGCACATAATACATGCAAGAATAGAAAGCGACCTATGACAAAAAATCGCTGCTAGGTGGTGCAAGTATCGAGATATTCACAAAAATAGTATTTGTAGTCCGATTTGGCTCATATTTAGATCGCATAATACATACAAGTATAGAAAGCGACCTATGAAAAAAAATTGCCGCTAGGTGGCGCAAGGATCGAGATATTCACAAAAATCGTATTTGTGGTCCGATTTGGCTCATATTTGGAACACGTAATACATACAAGAATAGAAAGCGACCTATGAAAAAATCGCCGCTAGGTGGCGCAAGGATCGAGATATTCAAAAAATCGTATTTGTGGTCCGATTTGGCTCATATTTGGAACACATAATACATGCAAGAATAGAAAGCGACCTGTGAAAAAAATCGCCGCTAGATGGCGCAAGGATCGAGATATTCACAAAAGTCGTATTTGTAGTCCGATTTGGCTCATATCTGGAACACGTAATACATGCAAGAATAGAAAGCGACCCATGAGAAAAAATCGCTGCTAGGTGGTGCAAGTATCGAGATATTCACAAAAATCGTATTTGTGGTCCGATTTGGCTCATATTTGGAACACGTAATACATACAAGAATAGAAAGCGACCTATGAAAAAAATCGCCGCTAGGTGGCGCAAGGATCGAGATATTCAAAAAATCGTATTTGTGGTCCGATTTGGCTCATATTTGGTGCACATAATACATGCAAGAATAGAAAGCGACCTATGAGAAAAAATCGCCGCTAGGTGGTGCAAGTATCGAGATATTCACAAAAATAGTATTCGTAGTCCGATTTGGCTGCAAATATCGAGATATTCACAAAAATAATATTTGTAGTCCGACTTGGCTCATATTTGGATCGCATAATACATACAAGAATAGAAAGCGACCTATGAAAAAAAATCGCCGCTAGGTGGCACAAGGATCGAGATATTCACAAAAATCGTATTTGTGGTCCGATTTGGCTCATATTTGGTGCACATAATACATGCAAGAGTGAAAGCGACCTATGAGAAAAAATCGCTGCTAGGTGGTGCAAGTATCGAGATATTCACAAAAATAGTATTGGTAGTCCGATTTGGCTGCAAATATCGAGATATTCACAAAAATAATATTTGTAGTCAGACTTGGCTCATATTTGGATCGCATAATACATACAAGAATAGAAAGTGATCTATAAAAAAAAATCGCCGCTAGGTGGCACAAGGATCGAGATATTCACAAAAATCAAATTTGTGGTCCGATTTGGTTTATATTTGGTGCACATAATACATGCAAGAATAGAAAGCGACCTATGGAAAAAATCGCCGCTAGATGGCGAAAGGATCGAGATATTCACAAAAATCGTATTTGTAGTCCGATTTGGCTCATATTTGGAACACGTAATACATACAAGAATAGAAAGCGACCTATGAAAAAAATCGCCTCTAGGTGGCGCAAGGATCGAGAAATTCAAAAATTCGTATTTGTGGCCCGATTTGGCTCATATTTGGTGCACATAATACATGCAAGAATAGAAAGCGACCTATGACAAAAAATCGCTGCTAGGTGGTGCAAGTATCGAGATATTCACAAAAATAGTATTTGTAGTCCGATTTGGCTCATATTTAGATCGCATAATACATACAAGTATAGAAAGCGACCTATGAAAAAAAATTGCCGCTAGGTGGCGCAAGGATCGAGATATTCACAAAAATCGTATTTGTGGTCCGATTTGGCTCATATTTGGAACACGTAATACATACAAGAATAGAAAGCGACCTATGAAAAAATCGCCGCTAGGTGGCGCAAGGATCGAGATATTCAAAAAATCGTATTTGTGGTCCGATTTGGCTCATATTTGGAACACATAATACATGCAAGAATAGAAAGCGACCTGTGAAAAAAATCGCCGCTAGATGGCGCAAGGATCGAGATATTCACAAAAGTCGTATTTGTAGTCCGATTTGGCTCATATCTGGAACACGTAATACATGCAAGAATAGAAAGCGACCCATGAGAAAAAATCGCTGCTAGGTGGTGCAAGTATCGAGATATTCACAAAAATCGTATTTGTGGTCCGATTTGGCTCATATTTGGAACACGTAATACATACAAGAATAGAAAGCGACCTATGAAAAAAATCGCCGCTAGGTGGCGCAAGGATCGAGATATTCAAAAAATCGTATTTGTGGTCCGATTTGGCTCATATTTGGTGCACATAATACATGCAAGAATAGAAAGCGACCTATGAGAAAAAATCGCCGCTAGGTGGTGCAAGTATCGAGATATTCACAAAAATAGTATTCGTAGTCCGATTTGGCTGCAAATATCGAGATATTCACAAAAATAATATTTGTAGTCCGACTTGGCTCATATTTGGATCGCATAATACATACAAGAATAGAAAGCGACCTATGAAAAAAAATCGCCGCTAGGTGGCACAAGGATCGAGATATTCACAAAAATCGTATTTGTGGTCCGATTTGGCTCATATTTGGTGCACATAATACATGCAAGAGTGAAAGCGACCTATGAGAAAAAATCGCTGCTAGGTGGTGCAAGTATCGAGATATTCACAAAAATAGTATTGGTAGTCCGATTTGGCTGCAAATATCGAGATATTCACAAAAATAATATTTGTAGTCAGACTTGGCTCATATTTGGATCGCATAATACATACAAGAATAGAAAGTGATCTATAAAAAAAAATCGCCGCTAGGTGGCACAAGGATCGAGATATTCACAAAAATCAAATTTGTGGTCCGATTTGGTTTATATTTGGTGCACATAATACATGCAAGAATAGAAAGCGACCTATGGAAAAAATCGCCGCTAGATGGCGAAAGGATCGAGATATTCACAAAAATCGTATTTGTAGTCCGATTTGGCTCATATTTGGAACACGTAATACATACAAGAATAGAAAGCGACCTATGAAAAAAATCGCCGCTAGGTGGCGCAAGGATCGAGATATTCAAAAAATCATATTTGTGGTCCGATTTGGTTTATATTTGGTGCACATAATACATGCAAGAATAGAAAGCGACCTATGAAAAAAATCGCCGCTAGGTGGCGCAAGGATCGAGATATTCACAAAAATCGTATTTGTAGTCCGATTTGGCTCATATTTGGAACACGTAATACATACAAGAATAGAAAGCGACCTATGAACAAAATCGCCGCTAAATGGCGCAAGGATCGAGATATTCACAAAAATCGTATTTGTAGTCCGATTTGGCTCATATTTGGAACACGTAATACATACAAGAATAGAAAGCGACCTATGAAAAAAATAGCCGCTAGGTGGCGCAAGGATCGAGATATTCAAAAAATCATATTTGTGGTCCGATTTGGTTTATATTTGATGCACATAATACATGCAAGAATAGAAAGCGACCTATGAAAAAAATCGCCGCTAGGTGGCGCAAGGATCGAGATATTCACAAAAATCGTATTTGTAGTCCGATTTGGTTCATAGTTGTAGTCCGATTTGGCTCATATTTGGAACACGTAATACATACAAGAATAGAAAGCGACCTAAGAAAAAAATCGCCGCTAGGTGGCGCAAGGATCGAGATATTCACAAAAATCGTATTTGTGGTCCGATTTGGCTCATATTTGGAACACGTAATACATACAAGAATAGAAAGCGACCTATGAAAAACATCGCCGCTAGGTGGCACAAGGATCGAGATATTCACAAAAATCGCATTTGTGGTCCGATTTGGCTCATATTTGGAACACGTAATACATACAAGAATGGAAAGCGACCTATGAAAAAAAGCGCCGCTAGGTGGGGCAAGTGTCGAGATATTCACAAAAATCATATTTGTGGCCCGATTTGGCTCATATTTGGGTCGCATAATACATACAAGAATAGAAAGCGACCTATGAAAAAAATCGTCGCTAGGTGGCACAAGGATCGAGATATTCAGAAAAATCATAGTTGTAGTCCGGTTTGGCTCATTTCTGGAACACGTAAAACATACAAGAATAGAAAGCGACCTAAGAAAAAAATCGCCGCTAGGTGGCGCAAGGATCGAGATATTCACAAAATCGTATTTGTGGTCCGATTTGGCTCATATTTGGTACACGTAATACATACAAGAATAGAAAGCGACCTATGAAAAAAAGTGCCGCTAGGTGGCGCAAGGATCGAGATATTCAAAAAATCGTATTTGTGGTCCGATTTGGCTCATATTGGTGCACATAATACATGCAAGAATAGAAAGCGACCTACAAAAAAAATCGCCGCTAGGTGGCGCAAGGATCGAGATATTCACAAAAATCGTATTTGTGGTCCGATTTGGCTCATATTTGGAACACGTAATACATACAAGAATAGAAAGTGACCTATGAAAAAAAGCGCCGCTAGGTGGAGATATTCACAAAAATCGTATTTGTGGTCCGATTTGGCTCATATTTGGAACACGTAATACATACAAGAATAGAATGCGACCTATGAAAAAAATCGCCGCTAGGTGGCGCAAGGGTCGGGATATTCAAAAAATCGTATTTGTGGTCCGATTTGGCTCATATTTGGTGCACATAATACATGCAAGAATAGAAAGCGACCCATGAGAATAAATCGCTGCTAGGTGGTGCAAGTATCGAGATATTCACAAAAATCGTATTTGTGGTCCGATTTGGCTCATATTTGGAACACGTAATACATACAAGAATAGAAAGCGACCTATGAAAAAAATCGCCGCTAGGTGGCGCAAGGATCGAGATATTTAAAAAATCGTATTTGTCGTCCGATTTGGCTCATATTTGGTGCACATAATACATGCAAGAATAGAAAGCGACCTATGAGAAAAAATCGCTGCTAGGTGGTGCAAGTATCGAGATATTCACAAAAATAGTATTTGTAGTCCGATTTGGCTGCAAATATCGAGATATTCACAAAAATAATATTTGTAGTCCGACTTGGCTCATATTTGGATCGCATAATACATACAAGAATAGAAAGCGACTTATGAAAAAAAATCGCCGCTAGGTGGCACAAGGATCGAGATATTCACAAAAATCATATTTGTAGTCCGATTTGGCTCATATTTGGAACACGTAATACATACAAGAATAGAAAGCGACCTATGAAAAAAATCGCCGCTAGGTAGCGCAAGGATCGAGAAATTCAAAAAATCGTATTTGTGGTCCGATTTGGTTTATATTTGGTGCACATAATACATGCAAGAATAGAAAGCGACCTATGAAAAAAATCGCTGCTAGGTGGTGCAAGTATCGAGATATTCACAAAAATAGTATTTGTAGTCCGATTTGGCTGCAAATATCGAGATATTCACAAAAATAATATTTGTAGTCCGACTTGGCTCATATTTGGATCGCATAATACATACAAGAATAGAAAGCGACCTATGAAAAAAAATCGCCGCTAGGTGGCACAAGGATCGAGATATTCACAAAAATCATATTTGTAGTCCGATTTGGCTCATATTTGGAACACGTAATACATACAAGAATAGAAAGCGACCTATGAAAAAAAGCGCCGCTAGGTAGCGCAAGGATCGAGAAATTCAAAAAATCGTATTTGTGGTCCGATTTGGTTTATATTTGGTGCACATAATACATGCAAGAATAGAAAGCGACCTATGAAAAAAATTGCCGCTAGGTGGCGCAAGGATCGAGATATTCACAAAAATCGTATTTGTGGTCCAATTTGGCTCATATTTGAAACACGTAATACATACAAGAATAGAAAGCGACCTATGAAAAAAATCGCCGCTAGGTGGCGCAAGGATCGAGATATTCAAAAAATCGTATTTGTGGTCCGATTTGGCTCATATTTGGAACACATAATACATGCAGGAATAGAAAGCGACCTGTGAAAAATTGCCGCTAGATGGCGCAAGGATCGAGATATTCACAAAAGTCGTATTTGTAGTCCGATTTGGCTCATATCTGGAACACGTAATACATGCAAGAATAGAAAGCGACCCATGAGAAAAAATCGCTGCTAGGTGGTGCAAGTATCGAGATATTCACAAAAATCGTATTTGTGGTCCGATTTGGCTCATATTTGGAACACGTAATACATACAAGAATAGAAAGCGACCTATGAAAAAAATCGATGCTAGGTGGCGCAAGGATCGAGATATTCAAAAAATCGTATTTGTGGTCCGATTTGGCTCATATTTGGTGCACATAATACATGCAAGAATAGAAAGCGACCTATGAGAAAAAATCGCCGCTAGGTGGTGCAAGTATCGAGATATTCACAAAAATATTATTCGTAGTCCGATTTGGCTGCAAATATCGAGATATTCACAAAAATAATATTTGTAGTCCGACTTGGCTCATATTTGGATCGCATAATACATACAAGAATAGAAAGCGACCTATGAAAAAAAATCGCCGCTAGGTGGCACAAGGATCGAGATATTCACAAAAATCGTATTTGTGGTCCGATTTGGCTCATATTTGGTGCACATAATACATGCAAGAGTGAAAGCGACCTAGGAGAAAAAATCGCTGCTAGGTGGTGCAAGTATCGAGATATTCACAAAAATAGTATTTGTAGTCCGATTTGGCTGCAAATATCGAGATATTCACAAAAATAATATTTGTAGTCAGACTTGGCTCATATTTGGATCGCATAATACATACAAGAATAGAAAGTGACCTATAAAAAAAAATCGCCGCTAGGTGGCACAAGGATCGAGATATTCACAAAAATCAAATTTGTGGTCCGATTTGGTTTATATTTGGTGCACATAATACATGCAAGAATAGAAAGCGACCTATGAAAAAAATCGCCGCTAGATGGCGAAAGGATCGAGATATTCACAAAAATCGCATTTGTAGTCCGATTTGGCTCATATTTGGAACACGTAATACATACAAGAATAGAAAGCGACCTATGAAAAAAATCGCCGCTAGGTGGCGCAAGGATCGAGATATTCAAAAAATCATATTTGTGGTCCGATTTGGTTTATATTTGGTGCACATAATACATGCAAGAATAGAAAGCGACCTATGAAAAAAATCGCCGCTAGGTGGCGCAAGGATCGAGATATTCACAAAAATCGTATTTGTAGTCCGATTTGGCTCATATTTGGAACACGTAATACATACAAGAATAGAAAGCGACCTATGAACAAAATCGCCGCTAAATGGCGCAAGGATCGAGATATTCACAAAAATCGTATTTGTAGTCCGATTTGGCTCATATTTGGAACATGTAATACATACAAGAATAGAAAGCGACCTATGAAAAACATCGCCGCTAGGTGGCACAAGGATCGAGATATTCACAAAAATCTCATTTGTGGTCCGATTTGCTCATATTTGGAACACGTAATACATACAAGAATGGAAAGCGACCTATGAAAAAAAAGCGCCGCTAGGTGGGGCAAGTGTCGAGATATTCACAAAAATCATATTTGTAGTCCGATTTGGCTCATATTTGGGTCGCATAATACATACAAGAATAGAAAGCGACCTATGAAAAAAATCGTCGCTAGGTGGCACAAGGATCGAGATATTCAGAAAAATCATAGTTGTAGTCCGATTTGGTTCATTTCTGGAACACGTAATACATACAAGAATAGAAAGCGACCTAAGAAAAAAATCGCCGCTAGGTGGCGCAAGGATCGAGATATTCACAAAATCGTATTTGTGGTCCGATTTGGCTCATATTTGGTACACGTAATACATACAAGAATAGAAAGCGACCTATGAAAAAAATCGCCGCTAGGTGGCGCAAGTATCGAGATATTCAAAAAATCGTATTTGTGGTCCGATTTGGCTCATATTGGTGCACATAATACATGCAAGAATAGAAAGCGACCTACAAAAAAAAATCGCCGCTAGGTGGCGCAAGGATCGAGATATTCACAAAAATCGTATTTGTGGTCCGATTTGGCTCATATTTGGAACACGTAATACATACAAGAATAGAAAGTGACCTATGAAAAAAAGCGCCGCTAGGTGGAGATATTCACAAAAATCGTATTTGTGGTCCGATTTGGCTCATATTTGGAACACGTAATACATACAAGAATAGAATGCGACCTATGAAAAAGATCGCCGCTAGGTGGCGCAAGGGTCGCGATATTCAAAAAATCGTATTTGTGGTCTGATTTGGCTCATATTTGGTGCACATAATACATGCAAGAATAGAAAGCGACCCATGAGAATAAATCGCTGCTAGGTGGTGCAAGTATCGAGATATTCACAAAAATCGTATTTGTGGTCCGATTTGGCTGATATTTGGAACACGTAATACATACAAGAATAGAAAGCGACCTATGAAAAAAAATCGCCGCTAGGTGGCGCAAGGATCGAGATATTTAAAAACTCGTATTTGTCGTCCGATTTGGCTCATATTTGGTGCACATAATACATGCAAGGATAGAAAGCGACCTATGAGAAAAAATCGCTGCTAGGTGGTGCAAGTATCGAGATATTCACAAAAATAGTATTTGTAGTCCGATTTGGCTGCAAATATCGAGATATTCACAAAAATAATATTTGTAGTCCGACTTGGCTCATATTTGGATCGCATAATACATACAAGAATAGAAAGCGACTTATGAAAAAAAATCGCCGCTAGGTGGCCACAAGGATCGAGATATTCACAAAAATCATATTTGTAGTCCGATTTGGCTCATATTTGGAACACGTAATACATACAAGAATAGAAAGCGACCTATGAAAAAATCGCCGCTAGGTAGCGCAAGGATCGAGAAATTCAAAAAATCGTATTTGTGGTCCGATTTGGTTTATATTTGGTGCACATAATACATGCAAGAATAGAAAGCGACCTATGAAAAAAATCGCTGCTAGGTGGTGCAAGTATCGAGATATTCACAAAAATAGTATTTGTAGGTCCGATTTGGCTGCAAATATCGAGATATTCACAAAACAAAAATAATATTTGTAGTCCGACTTGGCTCATATTTGGATCGCATAATACATACAAGAATAGAAAGCGACCTATGAAAAAAAAATCGCCGCTAGGTGGCACAAGGATCGAGATATTCACAAAAATCATATTTGTAGTCCGATTTGGCTCATATTTGGAAACACGTAATACATACAAGAATAGAAAGCGACCTATGAAAAAAAGCGCCGCTAGGTAGCGCAAGGATCGAGAAATTCAAAAAATCGTATTTGTGGTCCGATTTGGTTTATATTTGGTGCACATAATACATGCAAGAATAGAAAGCGACCTATGAAAAAAATTGCCGCTAAAAACGAACTAGAAAGCTTTAAATGTCCAATTTGCCGTGAAAAGGTCGCCGACACTATTCAAGTTTTCTTGTAATTGTAACTTACATATGCACATAATAGTTTGGTGTATTTTTCAAATCTCATTGTAAACTGATTATATAGTACAAAGATACCATTTCAAATATTGATTTGAAATTTATTTAATTTTTTTGGGACTTATTTCATTTGGGAGTTATTTCATTTTTTGGGACTTGTGGTTTCATTATGAAATAACTGGCAAAAGTATTTGTAGTCCGATTTGGCTGCAAATATCGAGATATTCACAAAAATAATATTTGTAGTCAGACTTGGCTCATATTTGGATCGCATAATACATACAAGAATAGAAAGTGATCTATAAAAAAAAATCGCCGCTAGGTGGCACAAGGATCGAGATATTCACAAAAATCAAATTTGTGGTCCGATTTGGTTTATATTTGGTGCACATAATACATGCAAGAATAGAAAGCGACCTATGAAAAAAATCGCCGCTAGATGGCGAAAGGATCGAGATATTCACAAAAATCGTATTTGTAGTCCGATTTGGCTCATATTTGGAACACGTAATACATACAAGAATAGAAAGCGACCTATGAAAAAAATCGCCGCTAGGTGGCGCAAGGATCGAGATATTCAAAAAATCATATTTGTGGTCCGATTTGGTTTATATTTGGTGCACATAATACATGCAAGAATAGAAAGCGACCTATGAAAAAAACCGCCGCTAGGTGGCGCAAGGATCGAGATATTCACAAAAATCGTATTTGTAGTCCGATTTGGCTCATAGTTGTAGTCCGATTTGGCTCATATTTGGAACACGTAATACATACAAGAATAGAAAGCGACCTAAGAAAAAAATCGCCGCTAGGTGGCGCAAGGATCGAGATATTCAAAAAATCATATTTGTGGTCCGATTTGGTTTATATTTGGTGCACATAATACATGCAAGAATAGAAAGCGACCTATGAAAAAAAGCGCCGCTAGATGGCGAAAGGATCGAGATATTCACAAAAATCGTATTTGTAGTCCGATTTGGCTCATATTTGGAACACGTAATACATACAAGAATAGAAAGCGACCTATGAAAAAAATCGCCGCTAGGTGGCGCAAGGATCGAGATATTCAAAAAATCATATTTGTGGTCCGATTTGGTTTATATTTGGTGCACATAATACATGCAAGAATAGAAAGCGACCTATGAAAAAAATCGCCGCTAGATGGCGAAAGGATCGAGATATTCAAAAAATCATATTTGTGGTCCGATTTGGTTTATATTTGGTGCACATAATACATGCAAGAATAGAAAGCGACCTATGAAAAAAATCGCCGCTAGATGGCGAAAGGATCGAGATATTCACAAAAATCGTATTTGTAGTCCGATTTGGCTCATATTTGGAACACGTAATACATACAAGAATAGAAAGCGACCTATGAAAAAAATCGCCGCTAGGTGGCGCAAGGATCGAGATATTCAAAAAATCATATTTGTGGTCCGATTTGGTTTATATTTGGTGCACATAATACATGCAAGAATAGAAAGCGACCTATGAAAAAAATCGCCGCTAGGTGGCGCAAGGATCGAGATATTCACAAAAATCGTATTTGTAGTCCGATTTGGCTCATAGTTGTAGTCCGATTTGGCTCATATTTGGAACACGTAATACATACAAGAATAGAAAGCGACCTAAGAAAAAAATCGCCGCTAGGTGGCGCAAGGATCGAGATATTCAAAAAATCATATTTGTGGTCCGATTTGGTTTATATTTGGTGCACATAATACATGCAAGAATAGAAAGCGACCTATGAAAAAAATCGCCGCTAGATGGCGAAAGGATCGAGATATTCACAAAAATCGTATTTGTAGTCCGATTTGGCTCATATTTGGAACACGTAATACATGCAAGAATAGAAAGCGACCTATGAAAAAAATCGCCGCTAGGTGGCGCAAGGATCGAGATATTCACAAAAATCGTATTTGTAGTCCGATTTGGCTCATAGTTGTAGTCCGATTTGGCTCATATTTGGAACACGTAATACATACAAGAATAGAAAGCGACCTATGAAAAAAATCGCCGCTAGGTGGCGCAAGGATCGAGATATTCAAAAAATCATATTTGTGGTCCGATTTGGTTTATATTTGGTGCACATAATACATGCAAGAATAGAAAGCGACCTATGAAAAAAATCGCCGCTAGATGGCGAAAGGATCGAGATATTCACAAAAATCGTATTTGTAGTCCGATTTGGCTCATATTTGGAACACGTAATACATACAAGAATAGAAAGCGACCTATGAAAATAATCGCCGCTAGGTGGCGCAAGGATCGAGATATTCAAAAAATCATATTTGTGGTCCGATTTGGTTTATATTTGGTGCACATAATACATGCAAGAATAGAAAGCGACCTATGAAAAAAATCGCCGCTAGGTGGCACAAGGATCGAGATATTCACAAAAATCGTATTTGTAGTCCGATTTGGCTCATATTTGGAACACGTAATACATACAAGAATAGAAAGCGACCTATGAACAAAATCGCCGCTAAATGGCGCAAGGATCGAGATATTCAGAAAAATCGTATTTGTAGTCCGATTTGGCTCATATTTGGAACACGTAATACATACAAGAATAGAAAGCGACCTATGAAAAAAATAGCCGCTAGGTGGCGCAAGGATCGAGATATTCAAAAAATCATATTTGTGGTCCGATTTGGTTTATATTTGATGCACATAATACATGCAAGAATAGAAAGCGACCTATGAAAAAAATCGCCGCTAGGTGGCGCAAGGATCGAGATATTCACAAAAATCGTATTTGTAGTCCGATTTGGCTCATAGTTGTAGTCCGATTTGGCTCATATTTGGAACACGTAATACATACAAGAATAGAAAGCGACCTAAGAAAAAAATCGCCGCTAGGTGGCGCAAGGATCGAGATATTCACAAAAATCGTATTTGTGGTCCGATTTGGCTCATATTTGGAACACGTAATACATACAAGAATAGAAAGCGACCTATGAAAAACATCGCCGCTAGGTGGCACAAGGATTGAGATATTCACAAAAATCGCATTTGTGGTCCGATTTGGCTCATATTTGAAACACGTAATACATACAAGAATGGAAAGCGACCTATGAAAAAAATCGCCGCTAGGTGGGGCAAGTGTCGAGATATTCACAAAAATCATATTTGTAGTCCGATTTGGCTCATATTTGGGTCGCATAATACATACAAGAATAGAAAGCGACCTATGAAAAAAATCGTCGCTAGGTGGCACAAGGATCGAGATATTCAGAAAAATCATAGTTGTAGTCCGATTTGGCTCATATTTGGAACACGTAATACATACAAGAATAGAAAGCGACCTAAGAAAAAAATCGCCGCTAGGTGGCGCAAGGATCGAGATATTCACAAAATCGTATTTGTGGTCCGATTTGGCTCATATTTGGTACACGTAATACATACAAGAATAGAAAGCGACCTATGAAAAAAAGCGCCGCTAGGTGGCGCAAGGATCGAGATATTCAAAAAATCGTATTTGTGGTCCGATTTGGCTCATATTGGTGCACATAATACATGCAAGAATAGAAAGCGACCTACGAAAAAAATCGCCGCTAGGTGGCGCAAGGATCGAGATATTCACAAAAATCGTATTTGTGGTCCGATTTGGCTCATATTTGGAACACGTAATACATACAAGAATAGAAAGTGACCTATGAAAAAAATCTCCGCTAGGTGGAGATATTCACAAAAATCGTATTTGTAGTCCGATTTGGCTCATATTTGGAACACGTAATACATACAAGAATAGAATGCGACCTATGAAAAAAATCGCCGCTAGGTGGCGCAAGGATCGGGATATTCAAAAAATCGTATTTGTAGTCCGATTTGGCTCATATTTGGTGCACATAATACATGCAAGAATAGAAAGCGACCCATGAGAATAAATCGCTGCTAGGTGGTGCAAGTATCGAGATATTCACAAAAATCGTATTTGTGGTCCGATTTGGCTCATATTTGGAACACGTAATACATACAAGAATAGAAAGCGACCTATGAAAAAAATCGCCGCTAGGTGGCGCAAGGATCGAGATATTCAAAAAATCATATTTGTGGTCCGATTTGGTTTATATTTGGTGCACATAATACATGCAAGAATAGAAAGCGACCTATGAAAAAAATCGCCGCTAGATGGCGAAAGGATCGAGATATTCACAAAAATCGTATTTGTAGTCCGATTTGGCTCATATTTGGAACACGTAATACATACAAGAATAGAAAGCGACCTATGAAAAAAATCGCCGCTAGGTGGCGCAAGGATCGAGATATTCAAAAAATCATATTTGTGGTCCGATTTGGTTTATATTTGGTGCACATAATACATGCAAGAATAGAAAGCGACCTATGAAAAAAATCGCCGCTAGGTAGCACAAGGATCGAGATATTCACAAAAATCGTATTTGTAGTCCGATTTGGCTCATATTTGGAACACGTAATACATACAAGAATAGAAAGCGACCTATGAACAAAATCGCCGCTAAATGGCGCAAGGATCGAGATATTCACAAAAATCGTATTTGTAGTCCGATTTGGCTCATATTTGGAACACGTAATACATACAAGAATAGAAAGCGACCTATGAAAAAAATAGCCGCTAGGTGGCGCAAGGATCGAGATATTCAAAAAATCATATTTGTGGTCCGATTTGGTTTATATTTGATGCACATAATACATGCAAGAATAGAAAGCGACCTATGAAAAAAATCGCCGCTAGGTGGCGCAAGGATCGAGATATTCACAAAAATCGTATTTGTAGTCCGATTTGGCTCATATTTGGAACACGTAATACATACAAGAATAGAAAGCGACCTAAGAAAAAAATCGCCGCTAGGTGGGCGCAAGGATCGAGATATTCACAAAAATCGTATTTGTGGTCCGATTTGGCTCATATTTGGAACACGTAATACATACAAGAATAGAAAGCGACCTATGAAAAACATCGCCGCTAGGTGGCACAAGGATCGAGATATTCACAAAAATCGCATTTGTGGTCCGATTTGGCTCATATTTGAAACACGTAATACATACAAGAATGGAAAGCGACCTATGAAAAAAATCGCCGCTAGGTGGGGCAAGTGTCGAGATATTCACAAAAATCATATTTGTAGTCCGATTTGGCTCATATTTGGATCGCATAATACATACAAGAATAGAAAGCGACCTATGAAAAAAATCGTCGCTAGGTGGCACAAGGATCGAGATATTCAGAAAAATCATAGTTGTAGTCCGATTTGGCTCATATTTGGAACACGTAATACATACAAGAATAGAAAGCGACCTAAGCAAAAAATCGCCGCTAGGTGGCGCAAGGATCGAGATATTCACAAAATCGTATTTGTGGTCCGATTTGGCTCATATTTGGTACACGTAATACATACAAGAATAGAAAGCGACCTATGAAAAAAAGCGCCGCTAGGTGGCGCAAGGATCGAGATATTCAAAAAATCGTATTTGTGGTCCGATTTGGCTCATATTGGTGCACATAATACATGCAAGAATAGAAAGCGACCTACGAAAAAAATCGCCGCTAGGTGGCGCAAGGATCGAGATATTCACAAAAATCGTATTTGTGGTCCGATTTGGCTCATATTTGGAACACGTAATACATACAAGAATAGAAAGTGACCTATGAAAAAAATCGCCGCTAGGTGGAGATATTCACAAAAATCGTATTTGTAGTCCGATTTGGCTCATATTTGGAACACGTAATACATACAAGAATAGAATGCGACCTATGAAAAAAATCGCCGCTAGGTGGCGCAAGGATCGGGATATTCAAAAAATCGTATTTGTAGTCCGATTTGGCTCATATTTGGTGCACATAATACATGCAAGAATAGAAAGCGACCCATGAGAATAAATCGCTGCTAGGTGGTGCAAGTATCGAGATATTCACAAAAATCGTATTTGTGGTCCGATTTGGCTCATATTTGGAACACGTAATACATACAAGAATAGAAAGGGACCTATGAAAAAAATCGCCGCTAGGTGGCGCAAGGATCGAGATATTTAAAAAATCGTATTTGTCGTCCGATTTGGCTCATATTTGGTGCACATAATACATGCAAGAATAGAAAGCGACCTATGAGAAAAAATCGCTGCTAGGTGGTGCAAGTATCGAGATATTCACAAAAATAGTATTTGTAGTCCGATTTGGCTGCAAATATCGAGATATTCACAAAAATAATATTTGTAGTCCGACTTGGCTCATATTTGGATCGCATAATACATACAAGAATAGAAAGCGACTTATGAAAAAAAATCGCCGCTAGGTGGCACAAGGATCGAGATATTCACAAAAATCATATTTGTAGTCCGATTTGGCTCATATTTGGAACACGTAATATATACAAGAATAGAAAGCGACCTATGAAAAAAATCGCCGCTAGGTAGCGCAAGGATCGAGAAATTCAAAAAATCGTATTTGTGGTCCGATTTGGTTTATATTTGGTGCACATAATACATGCAAGAATAGAAAGCGACCTATAAAAAAAATCGCTGCTAGGTGGTGCAAGTATCGAGATATTCACAAAAATAGTATTTGTAGTCCGATTTGGCTGCAAATATCGAGATATTCACAAAAATAATATTTGTAGTCCGACTTGGCTCATATTTGGATCGCATAATACATACAAGAATAGAAAGCGACCTATGAAAAAAAATCGCCGCTAGGTGGCACAAGGATCGAGATATTCACAAAAATCATATTTGTAGTCCGATTTGGCTCATATTTGGAACACGTAATACATACAAGAATAGAATGCGACCTATGAAAAAAATCGCCGCTAGGTGGCGCAAGGATCGAGATATTCACAAAAATCGTATTTGTGGTCCGATTTGGCTCATATTTGGAACACGTAATACATACAAGAATAGAAAGCGACCTATGAAAAAAATCGCTGCTAGGTGACGCAAGGATCGAGATATTCAAAAAATCGTATTTGTGGTCCGATTTGGCTCATATTTGGTGCACATAATACATGCAAGAGTGAAAGCGACCTATGAGAAAAAAGCGCTGCTAGGTGGTGCAAGTATCGAGATATTCACAAAAATAGTATTTGTAGTCCGATTTGGCTGCAAATATCGAGATATTCACAAAAATAATATTTGTAGCCAGACTTGGCTCATATTTGGATCGCATAATACATACAAGAATAGAAAGTGACCTATAAAAAAAATCGCCGCTAGGTGGCACAAGGATCGAGATATTCACAAAAATCATATTTGTGTTCCGATTTGGTTTATATTTGGTGCACATAATACATGCAAGAATAGAAAGCGACCTATGAAAAAAATCGTTGCTAGATGGCGCAAGGATCGAGATATTCACAAAAATCGTATTTGTAGTCCGATTTGGCTCATATTTGGAAAACGTAATACATACAAGAATAGAAAGCGACCTATGAAAAAAATCGCCGCTAGGTGGCGCAAGGATCGAGATATTCAAAAAATCATATTTGTGGTCCGATTTGGTTTATATTTGGTGCACATAATACATGCAAGAATAGAAAGCGACCTATGAAAAAAATCGCCGCTAGGTGGCGCAAGGATCGAGATATTCACAAAAATCGTATTTGTAGTCCTATTTGGCTCATATTTGGAACACGTAATACATACAAGAATAGAAAGCAACCTATGAACAAAATCGCCGCTAGATGGCGCAAGGATCGAGATATTCACAAAAATCGTATTTGTAGTCCGATTTGGCTTATATTTGGAACACGTAATACATACAAGAATAGAAAGCGACCTATGAAAAAAATCGCAGCTAGGTGGCGCAAGGATCGAGATATTCAAAAAATCATATTTGTGGTCCGATTTGGTTTATATTTGGTGCACATAATACATGCAAGAATAGAAAGCGACCTATGAAAAAAATCGCCGCTAGGTGGCGCAAGGATCGAGATATTCACAAAAATCGTATTTGTAGTCCGATTTGGCTCATATTTGGAACACGTAATACATACAAGAATAGAAAGCGACCTATGAAAAAAATCGCCTGTAGGTGGCGCAAGGATCGAGAAATTCAAAAAATCGTATTTGTGGCCCGATTTGGCTCATATTTGGTGCACATAATACATGCAAGAATAGAAAGCGACCTATGACAAAAAATCGCTGCTAGGTGGCGCAAGGATCGAGATATTCAAAAAATCGTATTTGTGGTCCGATTTGGCTCATATTTGGAACACATAATACATGCAAGAATAGAAAGCGACCTGTGAAAAAATCGCCGCTAGATGGCGCAAGGATCGAGATATTCACAAAAATCGTATTTGTAGTCCGATTTGGCTCATATCTGGAACACGTAATACATGCAAGAATAGAAAGCGACCCATGAGAAAAAATCGCTGCTAGGTGGTGCAAGTATCGAGATATTCACAAAAATCGTATTTGTGGTCCGATTTGGCTCATATTTGGAACACGTAATACATACAAGAATAGAAAGCGACCTATGAAAAAAATCGCCGCTAGGTGGCGCAAGGATCGAGATATTCAAAAAATCGTATTTGTGGTCCGATTTGGCTCATATTTGGTGCACATAATACATGCAAGAATAGAAAGCGACCTATGAGAAAAAATCGCCGCTAGGTGGTGCAAGTATCGAGATATTCACAAAAATAGTATTCGTAGTCCGATTTGGCTGCAAATATCGAGATATTCACAAAAATAATTTTTGTAGTCCGACTTGGCTCATATTTGGATCGCATAATACATACAAGAATAGAAAGCGACCTATGAAAAAAATCGCCGCTAGGTGGCACAAGGATCGAGATATTCACAAAAATCGTATTTTGGTCCGATTTGGCTCATATTTGGTGCACATAATACATGCAAGAGTGAAAGCGACCTATGAGAAAAAATCGCTGCTAGGTGGTGCAAGTATCGAGATATTCACAAAAATAGTATTTGTAGTCCGATTTGGCTGCAAATATCGAGATATTCACAAAAATAATATTTGTAGTCAGACTTGGCTCATATTTGGATCGCACAATACATACAAGAATAGAAAGTGACCTATAAAAAAAATCGCCTCTAGGTGGCACAAGGATCGAGATATTCACAAAAATCATATTTGTGGTCCGATTTGGTTTATATTTGGTGCACATAATACATGCAAGAATAGAAAGCGACCTATGAAAAAAATCGCCGCTAGATGGCGCAAGGATCGAGATATTCACAAAAATCGTATTTGTAGTCCGATTTGGCTCATATTTGGAACACGTAATACATACAAGAATAGAAAGCGACCTATGAAAAAAATCGCCGCTAGGTGGCGCAAGGATCGAGATATTCAAAAAATCATATTTGTGGTCCGATTTGGTTTATATTTGGTGCACATAATACATGCAAGAATAGAAAGCGACCTAAGAAAAAAATCGCACACAAAAAATCGCTGCTAGGTGGTGCAAGTATCGAGATATTCACAAAAATAATATTTGTAGTCCGATTTGGCTCATATTTGGGTCGCATAATACATACAAGAATAGAAAGCGACCTATGAAAAAAATCGTTGCTGGGTGGCACAAGGATCGAGATATTCACAAAAATCATAGTTGTAGTCCGATTTGGCTCATATTTGGAACACGTAATACATACAAGAATAGAAAGCGACCTAAGAAAAAAATCGCCGCTAGGTGGCACAAGGATCGAGATATTCACAAAAATCGTATTTGTGGTCCGATTTGGCTCATATTTGGAACACGTAATACATACAAGAATAGAAACGACCTATGAAAAACATCGCCGCTAGGTGGCACAAGGATCGAGATATTCACAAAAATCGCATTTGTGGTCCGATTTGGCTCATATTTGGAACACGTAATACATACAAGAATGGAAAGCGACCTATGAAAAAAATCGCCGCTAGGTGGGGCAAGGATCGAGATATGCGCAAAAATCGTATTTGTGGTCCGATTTGGCTCATATTTGGAGCACATAATACATGTAAGAATAGAAAGTGACCTGTGAACAAAATCGCCGCTAGGTGGCGCAAGGATCGAGATATTCAAAATAATCGTATTTGTGGTCCGATTTGGCTCATATTTGGAACACGTAATACACACAAGAATAGAAAGCGACCTGTGAAAAAAAATCGCCGCTAGGTGGTGCAAGGATCGAGATATTCACAAAAATCGTATAGTGGTACGATTTGGCTCATATTTGGAACACGCGATACATACAAGAATAGAAAGCGACCTATGAAAAAAATCGCCGCTAGGTGGCGCAAGGATCGAGATATTCAAAAAATCGTATTTGTGGTCGGATTTGGCTCATATTTGGAACACATAATACATGCAAGTATAGAAAGCGACCTATGAAAAAATCGCCGCTAGGTGGCGCAAGGATCGAGATATTCAAAAAATCGTATTTGTGGTCCGATTTGGCTCATATTTGGTGCACATAATACATGCAAGAATAGAAAGCAACCTATGAAAAAATCGCCGCTAGGTGGCGCAAGGATCGAGATATTAAAAAAATCGCATTTGTGGTCCGATTTGGCTCATATTTGGTGCACATAATACATGCAAGAATAGAAAGCGACCTATGAAAAAATCGCTGCTAGGTGGTGCAAGTATCGAGATATTCACAAAAATAGTATTTGTAGTCCGATTTGGCTGCAAATATCGAGATATTCACAAAAATAATATTTGTAGTCAGACTTGGCTCATATTTGGATCGCATAATACATACAAGAATAGAACGCGACCTATGAAAAAAAATCGCCGCTAGGTGGCACAAGGATCGAGATATTCACAAAAATCATATTTGTAGTCCGATTTGGCTCATATTTGGAACACGTAATACATACAAGAATGGAAAGCGACCTATGATAAGAAATCGCTGCTAGGTGGTGCAAGGATCGAGATATTCGCAAAAATCTTATTTGTGGTCCAATTTGGCTCATATTTGGAGCACTTAATACATGCATGAATAGAAAGTGACCTGTGAAAAAAATCGCCGCTAGGTGGCGCAAGGATCGAGATATTCAAAAAAATCGTATTTGTGGTCCGATTTGGCTCATATT
Organism: Eurosta solidaginis; assembly: GCF_040869045.1. Lineage (NCBI taxonomy): Eukaryota > Metazoa > Arthropoda > Insecta > Diptera > Tephritidae > Eurosta > Eurosta solidaginis. The sequence goes on from NW_027136954.1 coordinate 147,667, forward strand.
TGGAACACATAATACATACAAGAATAGAAAGCGACCTATGAGAAAAAATCGCTGCTAGGTGGTGCAAGGATCGAGATATTCACAAAAATCGTATTTGTGGTCCGATTTGGCCCATATTTGGACCGCATAACACGTACAAGAATAGAAAGCGACCTATGAAAAAAAATCGCCCAAAATCCTATTTGTGGTCCGATTTGGCTCATATTTGGAACACGTAATACATACAAGAATAGAAAGCGACCTATGAACAAAATCGCCGCTAGATGGCGCAAGGATCGAGATATTCACAAAAATCGTATTTGTAGTCCGATTTGGCTCATATTTGGAAAACGTAATACATACAAGAATAGAAAGCGACCTATGAAAAAAATCGCCGCTAGGTGGCGCAAAGATCGAGATATTCAAAAAATCATATTTGTGGTCCGATTTGGTTTATATTTGATGCACATAATACATGCAAGAATAGAAAGCGACCTATGAAAAAAATCGCCGCTAGGTGGCGCAAGGATCGAGATATTCACAAAAATCGTATTTGTAGTCCGATTTGGCTCATATTTGGAACACGTAATACATACAAGATTAGAAAGCGGCCTATGAAAAAAATCGCCGCTAGGTGGCGCAAGGATCGATAAATTAAAAAAATCGTATTTGTGGCCCGATTTGGCTCATATTTGATGCACATAATACATGCAAGAATAGAAAGCGACCTATGAAAAAAATCGCCGCTAGGTGGCGCAAGGATCTAGATATTCACAAAAATCGTATTTGTGGTCCGATTTGGCTCATATTTGGAACACGTAATACATACAAGAATAGAAAGCGACCTATGAAAAAAATCGCCCCTAGGTGGCGCAAGGATCGAGATATTCAAAAAATCGTATTTGTGGTCCGATTTGGCTCATATTTGGACCACATAATACATGCAAGAATAGAAAGCGACCTGTGAAAAAAATCGCCGCTAGGTGGCGCAAGGATCGAGATATTCACAAAAATCGTATCTGTAGTCCGATTTGGCTTATATTTGAAACACATAATACATACAAGAATAGCAAGCACCTGTGAAAAAAAATCGCCGCTAGGTGGTGCAAGGATCGAGATATTCACAAAAATCTTATTTGTGGTCCGATTTGGCTCATATTTGGTGCACATAATACATGCAAGGATAGAAAGCGACCTATGAGAAAAAATCGCTGCTAGGTGGTGCAAGTATCGAGATATTCACAAAAACAGTATTTGTAGTCCGATTTGGCTGCAAATATCGAGATATTCACAAAAATAATATTTGTAGTCCAACTTGGCTCATATTTGGATCGCATAATACATACAAGAATAGAAAGCGACCTATGAAAAAAATCGCCGCTAGGTGGCACAAGGATCGAGATATTCACAAAAATCATATTTGTAATCCGATTTTGCTCATATTTGGAACACGTAATACATACAAGAATAGAAAGCGACCTATGAAAAAAATCGCCGGTAGGTGGCGCAAGGATCGAGATACTCACAAAAATCGTATTTGTATTCCGATTTGGCTCGTATTTGGAACACGTAATACATACAAGAATAGAAAGCGACCTATGAAAAAAATCGCAGCTAGGTAGCGCAAGGATCGAGAAATTCAAAAAATCGTATTTGTGGTCCGATTTGGCTCATATTTGGTGCACATAATACATGCAAGAATAGAAAGCGACCTATGACAAAAATCGCTGATAGGTGGTGCAAGTATCGAGATATTCACAAAAATAATATTTATAGTCCGATTTGGCTCATATTTGGGTCGCATAATACATACAAGAATAGAAAGCGACCTATGAAAAAAATCGCCGCTAGGTGGGGCAAGGATCGAGATATGCGCAAAAATCGTATTTGTGGTCCGATTTGGCTCATATTTGGAGCACATAATACATGTAAGAATAGAAAGTTACCTGTGAAAAAAATCGCCGCTAGGTGGCGCAAGGATCGAGATATTCAAAATAATCGTATTTGTGGTCCGATTTGGCTCATATTTGGAACACATAATACATACAAGAATAGAAAGCGACCTATGACAAAAAATCGCTGCTAGGTGGTGCAAGGATCGAGATATTTACAAAAATCGTATTTGTGGTCCGATTTGGCTCATATTTGGAACACGTAATACATACAAGAATAGAAAGCGACCTATGAAAAAAATCGCCCCTAGGTGGCGCAAGGATCGAGATATTCAAAAAATCGTATTTGTGGTCCGATTTGGCTCATATTTGGAACACATAATACATGCAAGAATAGAAAGCGACCTGTGAAAAAAATCGCCGCTAGGTGGCGCAAGGATCGAGATATTCACAAAAATCATATTTGTAGTCCGATTTGGCTCATATTTGGAACACGTAATACATACAAAAATAGAAAGCGACCTATGAAAAAAATCGCCGCTAGGTAGCGCAAGGATCGAGAAATTCAAAAAATCGTATTTGTGGTCCGATTTGGTTTATATTTGGTGCACATAATACATGCAAGAATAGAAAGCGACCTATGAAAAAAAGCGCTGCTAGGTGGTGCAAGTATCGAGATATTCACAAAAATAGTATTTGTAGTCCGATTTGGCTGCAAATATCGAGATATTCACAAAAATAATATTTGTAGTCCGACTTGGCTCATATTTGGATCGCATAATACATACAAGAATAGAAAGCGACCTATGAAAAAAAATCGCCGCTAGGTGGCACAAGGATCGAGATATTCACAAAAATCATATTTGTAGTCCGATTTGGCTCATATTTGGAACACGTAATACATACAAGAATAGAAAGCGACCTATGAAAAAAAGCGCCGCTAGGTAGCGCAAGGATCGAGAAATTCAAAAAATCGTATTTGTGGTCCGATTTGGTTTATATTTGGTGCACATAATACATGCAAGAATAGAAAGCGACCTATGAAAAAAATTGCCGCTAGGTGGCGCAAGGATCGAGATATTCACAAAAATCGTATTTGTGGTCCGATTTGGCTCATATTTGGAACACGTAATACATACAAGAATAGAAAGCGACCTATGAAAAAAATCGCCGCTAGGTGGCGCAAGGATCGAGATATTCAAAAAATCGTATTTGTGGTCCGATTTGGCTCATATTTGGAACACATAATACATGCAAGAATAGAAAGCGACCTGTGAAAAAAATCGCCGCTAGATGGCGCAAGGATCGAGATATTCACAAAAGTCGTATTTGTAGTCCGATTTGGCTCATATCTGGAACACGTAATACATACAAGAATAGAAAGCGACCTATGAAAAAAATCGATGCTAGGTGGCGCAAGGATCGAGATATTCAAAAAATCGTATTTGTGGTCCGATTTGGCTCATATTTGGTGCACATAATACATGCAAGAATAGAAAGCGACCTATGAGAAAAAATCGCCGCTAGGTGGTGCAAGTATCGAGATATTCACAAAAATCGTATTTGTGGTCCGATTTGGCTCATATCTGGAACACGTAATACATACAAGAATAGAAAGCGACCTATGAAAAAAATCGATGCTAGGTGGCGCAAGGATCGAGATATTCAAAAAATCGTATTTGTGGTCCGATTTGGCTCATATTTGGAACACATAATACATGCAAGAATAGAAAGCGACCCATGAGAAAAAATCGCTGCTAGGTGGTGCAAGTATCGAGATATTCACAAAAATAGTATTGGTAGTCCGATTTGGCTGCAAATATCGAGATATTCACAAAAATAATATTTGTAGTCAGACTTGGCTCATATTTGGATCGCATAATACATACAAGAATAGAAAGTGATCTATAAAAAAAAATCGCCGCTAGGTGGCACAAGGATCGAGATATTCACAAAAATCAAATTTGTGGTCCGATTTGGTTTATATTTGGTGCACATAATACATGCAAGAATAGAAAGCGACCTATGGAAAAAATCGCCGCTAGATGGCGAAAGGATCGAGATATTCACAAAAATCGTATTTGTAGTCCGATTTGGCTCATATTTGGAACACGTAATACATACAAGAATAGAAAGCGACCTATGAAAAAAATCGCCGCTAGGTGGCGCAAGGATCGAGATATTCAAAAAATCATATTTGTGGTCCGATTTGGTTTATATTTGGTGCACATAATACATGCAAGAATAGAAAGCGACCTATGAAAAAAATCGCCGCTAGGTGGCGCAAGGATCGAGATATTCACAAAAATCGTATTTGTAGTCCGATTTGGCTCATATTTGGAACACGTAATACATACAAGAATAGAAAGCGACCTATGAACAAAATCGCCGCTAAATGGCGCAAGGATCGAGATATTCACAAAAATCGTATTTGTAGTCCGATTTGGCTCATATTTGGAACACGTAATACATACAAGAATAGAAAGCGACCTATGAAAAAAATAGCCGCTAGGTGGCGCAAGGATCGAGATATTCAAAAAATCATATTTGTGGTCCGATTTGGTTTATATTTGATGCACATAATACATGCAAGAATAGAAAGCGACCTATGAAAAAAATCGCCGCTAGGTGGCGCAAGGATCGAGATATTCACAAAAATCGTATTTGTAGTCCGATTTGGTTCATAGTTGTAGTCCGATTTGGCTCATATTTGGAACACGTAATACATACAAGAATAGAAAGCGACCTAAGAAAAAAATCGCCGCTAGATGGCGCAAGGATCGAGATATTCACAAAAATCGTATTTGTGGTCCGATTTGGCTCATATTTGGTGCACATAATACATGCAAGAGTGAAAGCGACCTATGAGAAAAAATCGCTGCTAGGTGGTGCAAGTATCGAGATATTCACAAAAATAGTATTGGTAGTCCGATTTGGCTGCAAATATCGAGATATTCACAAAAATAATATTTGTAGTCAGACTTGGCTCATATTTGGATCGCATAATACATACAAGAATAGAAAGTGATCTATAAAAAAAAATCGCCGCTAGGTGGCACAAGGATCGAGATATTCACAAAAATCAAATTTGTGGTCCGATTTGGTTTATATTTGGTGCACATAATACATGCAAGAATAGAAAGCGACCTATGGAAAAAATCGCCGCTAGATGGCGAAAGGATCGAGATATTCACAAAAATCGTATTTGTAGTCCGATTTGGCTCATATTTGGAACACGTAATACATACAAGAATAGAAAGCGACCTATGAAAAAAATCGCCGCTAGGTGGCGCAAGGATCGAGATATTCAAAAAATCATATTTGTGGTCCGATTTGGTTTATATTTGGTGCACATAATACATGCAAGAATAGAAAGCGACCTATGAAAAAAATCGCCGCTAGGTGGCGCAAGGATCGAGATATTCACAAAAATCGTATTTGTAGTCCGATTTGGCTCATATTTGGAACACGTAATACATACAAGAATAGAAAGCGACCTATGAACAAAATCGCCGCTAAATGGCGCAAGGATCGAGATATTCACAAAAATCGTATTTGTAGTCCGATTTGGCTCATATTTGGAACACGTAATACATACAAGAATAGAAAGCGACCTATGAAAAAAATAGCCGCTAGGTGGCGCAAGGATCGAGATATTCAAAAAATCATATTTGTGGTCCGATTTGGTTTATATTTGATGCACATAATACATGCAAGAATAGAAAGCGACCTATGAAAAAAATCGCCGCTAGGTGGCGCAAGGATCGAGATATTCACAAAAATCGTATTTGTAGTCCGATTTGGTTCATAGTTGTAGTCCGATTTGGCTCATATTTGGAACACGTAATACATACAAGAATAGAAAGCGACCTAAGAAAAAAATCGCCGCTAGGTGGCGCAAGGATCGAGATATTCACAAAAATCGTATTTGTGGCCCGATTTGGCTCATATTTGGAACACGTAATACATACAAGAATAGAAAGCGACCTATGAAAAACATCGCCGCTAGGTGGCACAAGGATCGAGATATTCACAAAAATCGCATTTGTGGTCCGATTTGGCTCATATTTGGAACACGTAATACATACAAGAATGGAAAGCGACCTATGAAAAAAAGCGCCGCTAGGTGGGGCAAGTGTCGAGATATTCACAAAAATCATATTTGTGGTCCGATTTGGCTCATATTTGGGTCGCATAATACATACAAGAATAGAAAGCGACCTATGAAAAAAATCGTCGCTAGGTGGCACAAGGATCGAGATATTCAGAAAAATCATAGTTGTAGTCCGGTTTGGCTCATTTCTGGAACACGTAAAACATACAAGAATAGAAAGCGACCTAAGAAAAAAATCGCCGCTAGGTGGCGCAAGGATCGAGATATTCACAAAATCGTATTTGTGGTCCGATTTGGCTCATATTTGGTACACGTAATACATACAAGAATAGAAAGCGACCTATGAAAAAAATTGCCGCTAGGTGGCGCAAGGATCGAGATATTCAAAAAATCGTATTTGTGGTCCGATTTGGCTCATATTGGTGCACATAATACATGCAAGAATAGAAAGCGACCTACAAAAAAAATCGCCGCTAGGTGGCGCAAGGATCGAGATATTCACAAAAATCGTATTTGTGGTCCGATTTGGCTCATATTTGGAACACGTAATACATACAAGAATAGAAAGTGACCTATGAAAAAAAGCGCCGCTAGGTGGAGATATTCACAAAAATCGTATTTGTGGTCCGATTTGGCTCATATTTGGAACACGTAATACATACAAGAATAGAATGCGACCTATGAAAAAAATCGCCGCTAGGTGGCGCAAGGGTCGGGATATTCAAAAAATCGTATTTGTGGTCCGATTTGGCTCATATTTGGTGCACATAATACATGCAAGAATAGAAAGCGACCCATGAGAATAAATCGCTGCTAGGTGGTGCAAGTATCGAGATATTCACAAAAATCGTATTTGTGGTCCGATTTGGCTCATATTTGGAACACGTAATACATACAAGAATAGAAAGCGACCTATGAAAAAAATCGCCGCTAGGTGGCGCAAGGATCGAGATATTTAAAAAATCGTATTTGTCGTCCGATTTGGCTCATATTTGGTGCACATAATACATGCAAGAATAGAAAGCGACCTATGAGAAAAAAGCGCTGCTAGGTGGTGCAAGTATCGAGATATTCACAAAAATAGTATTTGTAGTCCGATTTGGCTGCAAATATCGAGATATTCACAAAAATAATATTTGTAGTCCGACTTGGCTCATATTTGGATCGCATAATACATACAAGAATAGAAAGCGACTTATGAAAAAAAATCGCCGCTAGGTGGCACAAGGATCGAGATATTCACAAAAATCATATTTGTAGTCCGATTTGGCTCATATTTGGAACACGTAATACATACAAGAATAGAAAGCGACCTATGAAAAAAATCGCCGCTAGGTAGCGCAAGGATCGAGAAATTCAAAAAATCGTATTTGTGGTCCGATTTGGTTTATATTTGGTGCACATAATACATGCAAGAATAGAAAGCGACCTATGAAAAAAATTGCTGCTAGGTGGTGCAAGTATCGAGATATTCACAAAAATAGTATTTGTAGTCCGATTTGGCTGCAAATATCGAGATATTCACAAAAATAATATTTGTAGTCCGACTTGGCTCATATTTGGATCGCATAATACATACAAGAATAGAAAGCGACCTATGAAAAAAAATCGCCGCTAGGTGGCACAAGGATCGAGATATTCACAAAAATCATATTTGTAGTCCGATTTGGCTCATATTTGGAACACGTAATACATACAAGAATAGAAAGCGACCTATGAAAAAAAGCGCCGCTAGGTAGCGCAAGGATCGAGAAATTCAAAAAATCGTATTTGTGGTCCGATTTGGTTTATATTTGGTGCACATAATACATGCAAGAATAGAAAGCGACCTATGAAAAAAATTGCCGCTAGGTGGCGCAAGGATCGAGATATTCACAAAAATCGTATTTGTGGTCCAATTTGGCTCATATTTGAAACACGTAATACATACAAGAATAGAAAGCGACCTATGAAAAAAATCGCCGCTAGGTGGCGCAAGGATCGAGATATTCAAAAAATCGTATTTGTGGTCCGATTTGGCTCATATTTGGAACACATAATACATGCAGGAATAGAAAGCGACCTGTGAAAAATCGCCGCTAGATGGCGCAAGGATCGAGATATTCACAAAAGTCGTATTTGTAGTCCGATTTGGCTCATATCTGGAACACGTAATACATGCAAGAATAGAAAGCGACCCATGAGAAAAAATCGCTGCTAGGTGGTGCAAGTATCGAGATATTCACAAAAATCGTATTTGTGGTCCGATTTGGCTCATATTTGGAACACGTAATACATACAAGAATAGAAAGCGACCTATGAAAAAAATCGATGCTAGGTGGCGCAAGGATCGAGATATTCAAAAAATCGTATTTGTGGTCCGATTTGGCTCATATTTGGTGCACATAATACATGCAAGAATAGAAAGCGACCTATGAGAAAAAATCGCCGCTAGGTGGTGCAAGTATCGAGATATTCACAAAAATATTATTCGTAGTCCGATTTGGCTGCAAATATCGAGATATTCACAAAAATAATATTTGTAGTCCGACTTGGCTCATATTTGGATCGCATAATACATACAAGAATAGAAAGCGACCTATGAAAAAAAATCGCCGCTAGGTGGCACAAGGATCGAGATATTCACAAAAATCGTATTTGTGGTCCGATTTGGCTCATATTTGGTGCACATAATACATGCAAGAGTGAAAGCGACCTATGAGAAAAAATCGCTGCTAGGTGGTGCAAGTATCGAGATATTCACAAAAATAGTATTTGTAGTCCGATTTGGCTGCAAATATCGAGATATTCACAAAAATAATATTTGTAGTCAGACTTGGCTCATATTTGGATCGCATAATACATACAAGAATAGAAAGTGACCTATAAAAAAAAATCGCCGCTAGGTGGCACAAGGATCGAGATATTCACAAAAATCAAATTTGTGGTCCGATTTGGTTTATATTTGGTGCACATAATACATGCAAGAATAGAAAGCGACCTATGAAAAAAATCGCCGCTAGATGGCGAAAGGATCGAGATATTCACAAAAATCGCATTTGTAGTCCGATTTGGCTCATATTTGGAACACGTAATACATACAAGAATAGAAAGCGACCTATGAAAAAAATCGCCGCTAGGTGGCGCAAGGATCGAGATATTCAAAAAATCATATTTGTGGTCCGATTTGGTTTATATTTGGTGCACATAATACATGCAAGAATAGAAAGCGACCTATGAAAAAAATCGCCGCTAGGTGGCGCAAGGATCGAGATATTCACAAAAATCATATTTTTAGTCCGATTTGGCTCATATTTGGAACACGTAATACATACAAGAATAGAAAGCGACCTATGAACAAAATCGCCGCTAAATGGCGCAAGGATCGAGATATTCACAAAAATCGTATTTGTAGTCCGATTTGGCTCATATTTGGAACACGTAATACATACAAGAATAGAAAGCGACCTATGAAAAACATCGCCGCTAGGTGGCACAAGGATCGAGATATTCACAAAAATCTCATTTGTGGTCCGATTTGGCTCATATTTGGAACACGTAATACATACAAGAATGGAAAGCGACCTATGAAAAAAAGCGCCGCTAGGTGGGGCAAGTGTCGAGATATTCACAAAAATCATATTTGTAGTCCGATTTGGCTCATATTTGGGTCGCATAATACATACAAGAATAGAAAGCGACCTATGAAAAAAATCGTCGCTAGGTGGCACAAGGATCGAGATATTCAGAAAAATCATAGTTGTAGTCCGATTTGGCTCATTTCTGGAACACGTAATACATACAAGAATAGAAAGCGACCTAAGAAAAAAATCGCCGCTAGGTGGCGCAAGGATCGAGATATTCACAAAATCGTATTTGTGGTCCGATTTGGCTCATATTTGGTACACGTAATACATACAAGAATAGAAAGCGACCTATGAAAAAAATCGCCGCTAGGTGGCGCAAGTATCGAGATATTCAAAAAATCGTATTTGTGGTCCGATTTGGCTCATATTGGTGCACATAATACATGCAAGAATAGAAAGCGACCTACAAAAAAAATCGCCGCTAGGTGGCGCAAGGATCGAGATATTCACAAAAATCGTATTTGTGGTCCGATTTGGCTCATATTTGGAACACGTAATACATACAAGAATAGAAAGTGACCTATGAAAAAAAGCGCCGCTAGGTGGAGATATTCACAAAAATCGTATTTGTGGTCCGATTTGGCTCATATTTGGAACACGTAATACATACAAGAATAGAATGCGACCTATGAAAAAGATCGCCGCTAGGTGGCGCAAGGGTCGCGATATTCAAAAAATCGTATTTGTGGTCCGATTTGGCTCATATTTGGTGCACATAATACATGCAAGAATAGAAAGCGACCCATGAGAATAAATCGCTGCTAGGTGGTGCAAGTATCGAGATATTCACAAAAATCGTATTTGTGGTCCGATTTGGCTGATATTTGGAACACGTAATACATACAAGAATAGAAAGCGACCTATGAAAAAAATCGCCGCTAGGTGGCGCAAGGATCGAGATATTTAAAAAATCGTATTTGTCGTCCGATTTGGCTGCAAATATCGAGATATTCACAAAAATAATATTTGTAGTCCGACTTGGCTCATATTTGGATCGCATAATACATACAAGAATAGAAAGCGACTTATGAAAAAAAATCGCCGCTAGGTGGCACAAGGATCGAGATATTCACAAAAATCATATTTGTAGTCCGATTTGGCTCATATTTGGAACACGTAATACATACAAGAATAGAAAGCGACCTATGAAAAAAATCGCCGCTAGGTAGCGCAAGGATCGAGAAATTCAAAAAATCGTATTTGTGGTCCGATTTGGTTTATATTTGGTGCACATAATACATGCAAGAATAGAAAGCGACCTATGAAAAAAATCGCTGCTAGGTGGTGCAAGTATCGAGATATTCACAAAAATAGTATTTGTAGTCCGATTTGGCTGCAAATATCGAGATATTCACAAAACAAAAATAATATTTGTAGTCCGACTTGGCTCATATTTGGATCGCATAATACATACAAGAATAGAAAGCGACCTATGAAAAAAAATCGCCGCTAGGTGGCACAAGGATCGAGATATTCACAAAAATCATATTTGTAGTCCGATTTGGCTCATATTTGGAACACGTAATACATACAAGAATAGAAAGCGACCTATGAAAAAAAGCGCCGCTAGGTAGCGCAAGGATCGAGAAATTCAAAAAATCGTATTTGTGGTCCGATTTGGTTTATATTTGGTGCACATAATACATGCAAGAATAGAAAGCGACCTATGAAAAAAATTGCCGCTAGGTGGCGCAAGGATCGAGATATTCACAAAAATCGTATTTGTGGTCCGATTTGGCTCATATTTGGAACACGTAATACATACAAGAATAGAAAGCGACCTATGAAAAAAATCGCCGCTAGGTGGCGCAAGGATCGAGATATTCAAAAAATCGTATTTGTGGTCCGATTTGGCTCATATTTGGTGCACATAATACATGCAAGAGTGAAAGCGACCTATGAGAAAAAATCGCTGCTAGGTGGTGCAAGTATCGAGATATTCACAAAAATAGTATTTGTAGTCCGATTTGGCTGCAAATATCGAGATATTCACAAAAATAATATTTGTAGTCAGACTTGGCTCATATTTGGATCGCATAATACATACAAGAATAGAAAGTGATCTATAAAAAAAAATCGCCGCTAGGTGGCACAAGGATCGAGATATTCACAAAAATCAAATTTGTGGTCCGATTTGGTTTATATTTGGTGCACATAATACATGCAAGAATAGAAAGCGACCTATGAAAAAAATCGCCGCTAGATGGCGAAAGGATCGAGATATTCACAAAAATCGTATTTGTAGTCCGATTTGGCTCATATTTGGAACACGTAATACATACAAGAATAGAAAGCGACCTATGAAAAAAATCGCCGCTAGGTGGCGCAAGGATCGAGATATTCAAAAAATCATATTTGTGGTCCGATTTGGTTTATATTTGGTGCACATAATACATGCAAGAATAGAAAGCGACCTATGAAAAAAACCGCCGCTAGGTGGCGCAAGGATCGAGATATTCACAAAAATCGTATTTGTAGTCCGATTTGGCTCATAGTTGTAGTCCGATTTGGCTCATATTTGGAACACGTAATACATACAAGAATAGAAAGCGACCTAAGAAAAAAATCGCCGCTAGGTGGCGCAAGGATCGAGATATTCAAAAAATCATATTTGTGGTCCGATTTGGTTTATATTTGGTGCACATAATACATGCAAGAATAGAAAGCGACCTATGAAAAAAAGCGCCGCTAGATGGCGAAAGGATCGAGATATTCACAAAAATCGTATTTGTAGTCCGATTTGGCTCATATTTGGAACACGTAATACATACAAGAATAGAAAGCGACCTATGAAAAAAATCGCCGCTAGGTGGCGCAAGGATCGAGATATTCAAAAAATCATATTTGTGGTCCGATTTGGTTTATATTTGGTGCACATAATACATGCAAGAATAGAAAGCGACCTATGAAAAAAATCGCCGCTAGATGGCGAAAGGATCGAGATATTCAAAAAATCATATTTGTGGTCCGATTTGGTTTATATTTGGTGCACATAATACATGCAAGAATAGAAAGCGACCTATGAAAAAAATCGCCGCTAGATGGCGAAAGGATCGAGATATTCACAAAAATCGTATTTGTAGTCCGATTTGGCTCATATTTGGAACACGTAATACATACAAGAATAGAAAGCGACCTATGAAAAAAATCGCCGCTAGGTGGCGCAAGGATCGAGATATTCAAAAAATCATATTTGTGGTCCGATTTGGTTTATATTTGGTGCACATAATACATGCAAGAATAGAAAGCGACCTATGAAAAAAATCGCCGCTAGGTGGCGCAAGGATCGAGATATTCACAAAAATCGTATTTGTAGTCCGATTTGGCTCATAGTTGTAGTCCGATTTGGCTCATATTTGGAACACGTAATACATACAAGAATAGAAAGCGACCTAAGAAAAAAATCGCCGCTAGGTGGCGCAAGGATCGAGATATTCAAAAAATCATATTTGTGGTCCGATTTGGTTTATATTTGGTGCACATAATACATGCAAGAATAGAAAGCGACCTATGAAAAAAATCGCCGCTAGATGGCGAAAGGATCGAGATATTCACAAAAATCGTATTTGTAGTCCGATTTGGCTCATATTTGGAACACGTAATACATGCAAGAATAGAAAGCGACCTATGAAAAAAATCGCCGCTAGGTGGCGCAAGGATCGAGATATTCACAAAAATCGTATTTGTAGTCCGATTTGGCTCATAGTTGTAGTCCGATTTGGCTCATATTTGGAACACGTAATACATACAAGAATAGAAAGCGACCTATGAAAAAAATCGCCGCTAGGTGGCGCAAGGATCGAGATATTCAAAAAATCATATTTGTGGTCCGATTTGGTTTATATTTGGTGCACATAATACATGCAAGAATAGAAAGCGACCTATGAAAAAAATCGCCGCTAGATGGCGAAAGGATCGAGATATTCACAAAAATCGTATTTGTAGTCCGATTTGGCTCATATTTGGAACACGTAATACATACAAGAATAGAAAGCGACCTATGAAAATAATCGCCGCTAGGTGGCGCAAGGATCGAGATATTCAAAAAATCATATTTGTGGTCCGATTTGGTTTATATTTGGTGCACATAATACATGCAAGAATAGAAAGCGACCTATGAAAAAAATCGCCGCTAGGTGGCACAAGGATCGAGATATTCACAAAAATCGTATTTGTAGTCCGATTTGGCTCATATTTGGAACACGTAATACATACAAGAATAGAAAGCGACCTATGAACAAAATCGCCGCTAAATGGCGCAAGGATCGAGATATTCAGAAAAATCGTATTTGTAGTCCGATTTGGCTCATATTTGGAACACGTAATACATACAAGAATAGAAAGCGACCTATGAAAAAAATAGCCGCTAGGTGGCGCAAGGATCGAGATATTCAAAAAATCATATTTGTGGTCCGATTTGGTTTATATTTGATGCACATAATACATGCAAGAATAGAAAGCGACCTATGAAAAAAATCGCCGCTAGGTGGCGCAAGGATCGAGATATTCACAAAAATCGTATTTGTAGTCCGATTTGGCTCATAGTTGTAGTCCGATTTGGCTCATATTTGGAACACGTAATACATACAAGAATAGAAAGCGACCTAAGAAAAAAATCGCCGCTAGGTGGCGCAAGGATCGAGATATTCACAAAAATCGTATTTGTGGTCCGATTTGGCTCATATTTGGAACACGTAATACATACAAGAATAGAAAGCGACCTATGAAAAACATCGCCGCTAGGTGGCACAAGGATTGAGATATTCACAAAAATCGCATTTGTGGTCCGATTTGGCTCATATTTGAAACACGTAATACATACAAGAATGGAAAGCGACCTATGAAAAAAATCGCCGCTAGGTGGGGCAAGTGTCGAGATATTCACAAAAATCATATTTGTAGTCCGATTTGGCTCATATTTGGGTCGCATAATACATACAAGAATAGAAAGCGACCTATGAAAAAAATCGCCGCTAGGTGGCACAAGGATCGAGATATTCAGAAAAATCATAGTTGTAGTCCGATTTGGCTCATATTTGGAACACGTAATACATACAAGAATAGAAAGCGACCTAAGAAAAAAATCGCCGCTAGGTGGCGCAAGGATCGAGATATTCACAAAATCGTATTTGTGGTCCGATTTGGCTCATATTTGGTACACGTAATACATACAAGAATAGAAAGCGACCTATGAAAAAAAGCGCCGCTAGGTGGCGCAAGGATCGAGATATTCAAAAAATCGTATTTGTGGTCCGATTTGGCTCATATTGGTGCACATAATACATGCAAGAATAGAAAGCGACCTACGAAAAAAATCGCCGCTAGGTGGCGCAAGGATCGAGATATTCACAAAAATCGTATTTGTGGTCCGATTTGGCTCATATTTGGAACACGTAATACATACAAGAATAGAAAGTGACCTATGAAAAAAATCTCCGCTAGGTGGAGATATTCACAAAAATCGTATTTGTAGTCCGATTTGGCTCATATTTGGAACACGTAATACATACAAGAATAGAATGCGACCTATGAAAAAAATCGCCGCTAGGTGGCGCAAGGATCGGGATATTCAAAAAATCGTATTTGTAGTCCGATTTGGCTCATATTTGGTGCACATAATACATGCAAGAATAGAAAGCGACCCATGAGAATAAATCGCTGCTAGGTGGTGCAAGTATCGAGATATTCACAAAAATCGTATTTGTGGTCCGATTTGGCTCATATTTGGAACACGTAATACATACAAGAATAGAAAGCGATCTATGAAAAAAATCGCCGCTAGGTGGCGCAAGGATCGAGATATTCAAAAAATCATATTTGTGGTCCGATTTGGTTTATATTTGGTGCACATAATACATGCAAGAATAGAAAGCGACCTATGAAAAAAATCGCCGCTAGATGGCGAAAGGATCGAGATATTCACAAAAATCGTATTTGTAGTCCGATTTGGCTCATATTTGGAACACGTAATACATACAAGAATAGAAAGCGACCTATGAAAAAAATCGCCGCTAGGTGGCGCAAGGATCGAGATATTCAAAAAATCATATTTGTGGTCCGATTTGGTTTATATTTGGTGCACATAATACATGCAAGAATAGAAAGCGACCTATGAAAAAAATCGCCGCTAGGTAGCACAAGGATCGAGATATTCACAAAAATCGTATTTGTAGTCCGATTTGGCTCATATTTGGAACACGTAATACATACAAGAATAGAAAGCGACCTATGAACAAAATCGCCGCTAAATGGCGCAAGGATCGAGATATTCACAAAAATCGTATTTGTAGTCCGATTTGGCTCATATTTGGAACACGTAATACATACAAGAATAGAAAGCGACCTATGAAAAAAATAGCCGCTAGGTGGCGCAAGGATCGAGATATTCAAAAAATCATATTTGTGGTCCGATTTGGTTTATATTTGATGCACATAATACATGCAAGAATAGAAAGCGACCTATGAAAAAAATCGCCGCTAGGTGGCGCAAGGATCGAGATATTCACAAAAATCGTATTTGTAGTCCGATTTGGCTCATATTTGGAACACGTAATACATACAAGAATAGAAAGCGACCTAAGAAAAAAATCGCCGCTAGGTGGCGCAAGGATCGAGATATTCACAAAAATCGTATTTGTGGTCCGATTTGGCTCATATTTGGAACACGTAATACATACAAGAATAGAAAGCGACCTATGAAAAACATCGCCGCTAGGTGGCACAAGGATCGAGATATTCACAAAAATCGCATTTGTGGTCCGATTTGGCTCATATTTGAAACACGTAATACATACAAGAATGGAAAGCGACCTATGAAAAAAATCGCCGCTAGGTGGGGCAAGTGTCGAGATATTCACAAAAATCATATTTGTAGTCCGATTTGGCTCATATTTGGATCGCATAATACATACAAGAATAGAAAGCGACCTATGAAAAAAATCGTCGCTAGGTGGCACAAGGATCGAGATATTCAGAAAAATCATAGTTGTAGTCCGATTTGGCTCATATTTGGAACACGTAATACATACAAGAATAGAAAGCGACCTAAGAAAAAAATCGCCGCTAGGTGGCGCAAGGATCGAGATATTCACAAAATCGTATTTGTGGTCCGATTTGGCTCATATTTGGTACACGTAATACATACAAGAATAGAAAGCGACCTATGAAAAAAAGCGCCGCTAGGTGGCGCAAGGATCGAGATATTCAAAAAATCGTATTTGTGGTCCGATTTGGCTCATATTGGTGCACATAATACATGCAAGAATAGAAAGCGACCTACGAAAAAAATCGCCGCTAGGTGGCGCAAGGATCGAGATATTCACAAAAATCGTATTTGTGGTCCGATTTGGCTCATATTTGGAACACGTAATACATACAAGAATAGAAAGTGACCTATGAAAAAAATCGCCGCTAGGTGGAGATATTCACAAAAATCGTATTTGTAGTCCGATTTGGCTCATATTTGGAACACGTAATACATACAAGAATAGAATGCGACCTATGAAAAAAATCGCCGCTAGGTGGCGCAAGGATCGGGATATTCAAAAAATCGTATTTGTAGTCCGATTTGGCTCATATTTGGTGCACATAATACATGCAAGAATAGAAAGCGACCCATGAGAATAAATCGCTGCTAGGTGGTGCAAGTATCGAGATATTCACAAAAATCGTATTTGTGGTCCGATTTGGCTCATATTTGGAACACGTAATACATACAAGAATAGAAAGCGACCTATGAAAAAAATCGCCGCTAGGTGGCGCAAGGATCGAGATATTTAAAAAATCGTATTTGTCGTCCGATTTGGCTCATATTTGGTGCACATAATACATGCAAGAATAGAAAGCGACCTATGAGAAAAAATCGCTGCTAGGTGGTGCAAGTATCGAGATATTCACAAAAATAGTATTTGTAGTCCGATTTGGCTGCAAATATCGAGATATTCACAAAAATAATATTTGTAGTCCGACTTGGCTCATATTTGGATCGCATAATACATACAAGAATAGAAAGCGACTTATGAAAAAAAATCGCCGCTAGGTGGCACAAGGATCGAGATATTCACAAAAATCATATTTGTAGTCCGATTTGGCTCATATTTGGAACACGTAATATATACAAGAATAGAAAGCGACCTATGAAAAAAATCGCCGCTAGGTAGCGCAAGGATCGAGAAATTCAAAAAATCGTATTTGTGGTCCGATTTGGTTTATATTTGGTGCACATAATACATGCAAGAATAGAAAGCGACCTATAAAAAAAATCGCTGCTAGGTGGTGCAAGTATCGAGATATTCACAAAAATAGTATTTGTAGTCCGATTTGGCTGCAAATATCGAGATATTCACAAAAATAATATTTGTAGTCCGACTTGGCTCATATTTGGATCGCATAATACATACAAGAATAGAAAGCGACCTATGAAAAAAAATCGCCGCTAGGTGGCACAAGGATCGAGATATTCACAAAAATCATATTTGTAGTCCGATTTGGCTCATATTTGGAACACGTAATACATACAAGAATAGAATGCGACCTATGAAAAAAATCGCCGCTAGGTGGCGCAAGGATCGAGATATTCACAAAAATCGTATTTGTGGTCCGATTTGGCTCATATTTGGAACACGTAATACATACAAGAATAGAAAGCGACCTATGAAAAAAATCGCTGCTAGGTGACGCAAGGATCGAGATATTCAAAAAATCGTATTTGTGGTCCGATTTGGCTCATATTTGGTGCACATAATACATGCAAGAGTGAAAGCGACCTATGAGAAAAAAGCGCTGCTAGGTGGTGCAAGTATCGAGATATTCACAAAAATAGTATTTGTAGTCCGATTTGGCTGCAAATATCGAGATATTCACAAAAATAATATTTGTAGCCAGACTTGGCTCATATTTGGATCGCATAATACATACAAGAATAGAAAGTGACCTATAAAAAAAATCGCCGCTAGGTGGCACAAGGATCGAGATATTCACAAAAATCATATTTGTGTTCCGATTTGGTTTATATTTGGTGCACATAATACATGCAAGAATAGAAAGCGACCTATGAAAAAAATCGTTGCTAGATGGCGCAAGGATCGAGATATTCACAAAAATCGTATTTGTAGTCCGATTTGGCTCATATTTGGAAAACGTAATACATACAAGAATAGAAAGCGACCTATGAAAAAAATCGCCGCTAGGTGGCGCAAGGATCGAGATATTCAAAAAATCATATTTGTGGTCCGATTTGGTTTATATTTGGTGCACATAATACATGCAAGAATAGAAAGCAACCTATGAAAAAAATCGCCGCTAGGTGGCGCAAGGATCGAGATATTCACAAAAATCGTATTTGTAGTCCTATTTGGCTCATATTTGGAACACGTAATACATACAAGAATAGAAAGCAACCTATGAACAAAATCGCCGCTAGATGGCGCAAGGATCGAGATATTCACAAAAATCGTATTTGTAGTCCGATTTGGCTTATATTTGGAACACGTAATACATACAAGAATAGAAAGCGACCTATGAAAAAAATCGCAGCTAGGTGGCGCAAGGATCGAGATATTCAAAAAATCATATTTGTGGTCCGATTTGGTTTATATTTGGTGCACATAATACATGCAAGAATAGAAAGCGACCTATGAAAAAAATCGCCGCTAGGTGGCGCAAGGATCGAGATATTCACAAAAATCGTATTTGTAGTCCGATTTGGCTCATATTTGGAACACGTAATACATACAAGAATAGAAAGCGACCTATGAAAAAAATCGCCTGTAGGTGGCGCAAGGATCGAGAAATTCAAAAAATCGTATTTGTGGCCCGATTTGGCTCATATTTGGTGCACATAATACATGCAAGAATAGAAAGCGACCTATGACAAAAAATCGCTGCTAGGTGGCGCAAGGATCGAGATATTCAAAAAATCGTATTTGTGGTCCGATTTGGCTCATATTTGGAACACATAATACATGCAAGAATAGAAAGCGACCTGTGAAAAAATCGCCGCTAGATGGCGCAAGGATCGAGATATTCACAAAAATCGTATTTGTAGTCCGATTTGGCTCATATCTGGAACACGTAATACATGCAAGAATAGAAAGCGACCCATGAGAAAAAATCGCTGCTAGGTGGTGCAAGTATCGAGATATTCACAAAAATCGTATTTGTGGTCCGATTTGGCTCATATTTGGAACACGTAATACATACAAGAATAGAAAGCGACCTATGAAAAAAATCGCCGCTAGGTGGCGCAAGGATCGAGATATTCAAAAAATCGTATTTGTGGTCCGATTTGGCTCATATTTGGTGCACATAATACATGCAAGAATAGAAAGCGACCTATGAGAAAAAATCGCCGCTAGGTGGTGCAAGTATCGAGATATTCACAAAAATAGTATTCGTAGTCCGATTTGGCTGCAAATATCGAGATATTCACAAAAATAATTTTTGTAGTCCGACTTGGCTCATATTTGGATCGCATAATACATACAAGAATAGAAAGCGACCTATGAAAAAAATCGCCGCTAGGTGGCACAAGGATCGAGATATTCACAAAAATCGTATTTTGGTCCGATTTGGCTCATATTTGGTGCACATAATACATGCAAGAGTGAAAGCGACCTATGAGAAAAAATCGCTGCTAGGTGGTGCAAGTATCGAGATATTCACAAAAATAGTATTTGTAGTCCGATTTGGCTGCAAATATCCAGATATTCACAAAAATAATATTTGTAGTCAGACTTGGCTCATATTTGGATCGCACAATACATACAAGAATAGAAAGTGACCTATAAAAAAAATCGCCTCTAGGTGGCACAAGGATCGAGATATTCACAAAAATCATATTTGTGGTCCGATTTGGTTTATATTTGGTGCACATAATACATGCAAGAATAGAAAGCGACCTATGAAAAAAATCGCCGCTAGATGGCGCAAGGATCGAGATATTCACAAAAATCGTATTTGTAGTCCGATTTGGCTCATATTTGGAACACGTAATACATACAAGAATAGAAAGCGACCTATGAAAAAAATCGCCGCTAGGTGGCGCAAGGATCGAGATATTCAAAAAATCATATTTGTGGTCCGATTTGGTTTATATTTGGTGCACATAATACATGCAAGAATAGAAAGCGACCTATGAAAAAAATCGCACACAAAAAATCGCTGCTAGGTGGTGCAAGTATCGAGATATTCACAAAAATAATATTTGTAGTCCGATTTGGCTCATATTTGGGTCGCATAATACATACAAGAATAGAAAGCGACCTATGAAAAAAATCGTTGCTGGGTGGCACAAGGATCGAGATATTCACAAAAATCATAGTTGTAGTCCGATTTGGCTCATATTTGGAACACGTAATACATACAAGAATAGAAAGCGACCTAAGAAAAAAATCGCCGCTAGGTGGCACAAGGATCGAGATATTCACAAAAATCGTATTTGTGGTCCGATTTGGCTCATATTTGGAACACGTAATACATACAAGAATAGAAACGACCTATGAAAAACATCGCCGCTAGGTGGCACAAGGATCGAGATATTCACAAAAATCGCATTTGTGGTCCGATTTGGCTCATATTTGGAACACGTAATACATACAAGAATGGAAAGCGACCTATGAAAAAAATCGCCGCTAGGTGGGGCAAGGATCGAGATATGCGCAAAAATCGTATTTGTGGTCCGATTTGGCTCATATTTGGAGCACATAATACATGTAAGAATAGAAAGTGACCTGTGAACAAAATCGCCGCTAGGTGGCGCAAGGATCGAGATATTCAAAATAATCGTATTTGTGGTCCGATTTGGCTCATATTTGGAACACGTAATACACACAAGAATAGAAAGCGACCTGTGAAAAAAAATCGCCGCTAGGTGGTGCAAGGATCGAGATATTCACAAAAATCGTATAGTGGTACGATTTGGCTCATATTTGGAACACGCGATACATACAAGAATAGAAAGCGACCTATGAAAAAAATCGCCGCTAGGTGGCGCAAGGATCGAGATATTCAAAAAATCGTATTTGTGGTCGGATTTGGCTCATATTTGGAACACATAATACATGCAAGTATAGAAAGCGACCTATGAAAAAATCGCCGCTAGGTGGCGCAAGGATCGAGATATTCAAAAAATCGTATTTGTGGTCCGATTTGGCTCATATTTGGTGCACATAATACATGCAAGAATAGAAAGCAACCTATGAAAAAATCGCCGCTAGGTGGCGCAAGGATCGAGATATTAAAAAAATCGCATTTGTGGTCCGATTTGGCTCATATTTGGTGCACATAATACATGCAAGAATAGAAAGCGACCTATGAAAAAATCGCTGCTAGGTGGTGCAAGTATCGAGATATTCACAAAAATAGTATTTGTAGTCCGATTTGGCTGCAAATATCGAGATATTCACAAAAATAATATTTGTAGTCAGACTTGGCTCATATTTGGATCGCATAATACATACAAGAATAGAAAGCGACCTATGAAAAAAAATCGCCGCTAGGTGGCACAAGGATCGAGATATTCACAAAAATCATATTTGTAGTCCGATTTGGCTCATATTTGGAACACGTAATACATACAAGAATGGAAAGCGACCTATGATAAGAAATCGCTGCTAGGTGGTGCAAGGATCGAGATATTCGCAAAAATCTTATTTGTGGTCCAATTTGGCTCATATTTGGAGCACTTAATACATGCATGAATAGAAAGTGACCTGTGAAAAAAATCGCCGCTAGGTGGCGCAAGGATCGAGATATTCAAAAAAATCGTATTTGTGGTCCGATTTGGCTCATATTTGGAACACATAATACATACAAGAATAGAAAGCGACCTATGAGAAAAAATCGCTGCTAGGTGGTGCAAGGATCGAGATATTCACAAAAATCGTATTTGTGGTCCGATTTGGCCCATATTTGGACCGCATAACACGTACAAGAATAGAAAGCGACCTATGAAAAAAAATCGCCCAAAATCCTATTTGTGGTCCGATTTGGCTCATATTTGGAACACGTAATACATACAAGAATAGAAAGCGACCTATGAACAAAATCGCCGCTAGATGGCGCAAGGATCGAGATATTCACAAAAATCGTATTTGTAGTCCGATTTGGCTCATATTTGGAAAACGTAATACATACAAGAATAGAAAGCGACCTATGAAAAAAATCGCCGCTAGGTGGCGCAAAGATCGAGATATTCAAAAAATCATATTTGTGGTCCGATTTGGTTTATATTTGATGCACATAATACATGCAAGAATAGAAAGCGACCTATGAAAAAAATCGCCGCTAGGTGGCGCAAGGATCGAGATATTCACAAAAATCGTATTTGTAGTCCGATTTGGCTCATATTTGGAACACGTAATACATACAAGATTAGAAAGCGGCCTATGAAAAAAATCGCCGCTAGGTGGCGCAAGGATCGATAAATTAAAAAAATCGTATTTGTGGCCCGATTTGGCTCATATTTGATGCACATAATACATGCAAGAATAGAAAGCGACCTATGAAAAAAATCGCCGCTAGGTGGCGCAAGGATCTAGATATTCACAAAAATCGTATTTGTGGTCCGATTTGGCTCATATTTGGAACACGTAATACATACAAGAATAGAAAGCGACCTATGAAAAAAATCGCCCCTAGGTGGCGCAAGGATCGAGATATTCAAAAAATCGTATTTGTGGTCCGATTTGGCTCATATTTGGACCACATAATACATGCAAGAATAGAAAGCGACCTGTGAAAAAAATCGCCGCTAGGTGGCGCAAGGATCGAGATATTCACAAAAATCGTATCTGTAGTCCGATTTGGCTTATATTTGAAACACATAATACATACAAGAATAGCAAGCACCTGTGAAAAAAAATCGCCGCTAGGTGGTGCAAGGATCGAGATATTCACAAAAATCTTATTTGTGGTCCGATTTGGCTCATATTTGGTGCACATAATACATGCAAGGATAGAAAGCGACCTATGAGAAAAAATCGCTGCTAGGTGGTGCAAGTATCGAGATATTCACAAAAACAGTATTTGTAGTCCGATTTGGCTGCAAATATCGAGATATTCACAAAAATAATATTTGTAGTCCAACTTGGCTCATATTTGGATCGCATAATACATACAAGAATAGAAAGCGACCTATGAAAAAAATCGCCGCTAGGTGGCACAAGGATCGAGATATTCACAAAAATCATATTTGTAATCCGATTTTGCTCATATTTGGAACACGTAATACATACAAGAATAGAAAGCGACCTATGAAAAAAATCGCCGGTAGGTGGCGCAAGGATCGAGATACTCACAAAAATCGTATTTGTATTCCGATTTGGCTCGTATTTGGAACACGTAATACATACAAGAATAGAAAGCGACCTATGAAAAAAATCGCAGCTAGGTAGCGCAAGGATCGAGAAATTCAAAAAATCGTATTTGTGGTCCGATTTGGCTCATATTTGGTGCACATAATACATGCAAGAATAGAAAGCGACCTATGACAAAAATCGCTGATAGGTGGTGCAAGTATCGAGATATTCACAAAAATAATATTTATAGTCCGATTTGGCTCATATTTGGGTCGCATAATACATACAAGAATAGAAAGCGACCTATGAAAAAAATCGCCGCTAGGTGGGGCAAGGATCGAGATATGCGCAAAAATCGTATTTGTGGTCCGATTTGGCTCATATTTGGAGCACATAATACATGTAAGAATAGAAAGTTACCTGTGAAAAAAATCGCCGCTAGGTGGCGCAAGGATCGAGATATTCAAAATAATCGTATTTGTGGTCCGATTTGGCTCATATTTGGAACACATAATACATACAAGAATAGAAAGCGACCTATGACAAAAAATCGCTGCTAGGTGGTGCAAGGATCGAGATATTTACAAAAATCGTATTTGTGGTCCGATTTGGCTCATATTTGGAACACGTAATACATACAAGAATAGAAAGCGACCTATGAAAAAAATCGCCCCTAGGTGGCGCAAGGATCGAGATATTCAAAAAATCGTATTTGTGGTCCGATTTGGCTCATATTTGGAACACATAATACATGCAAGAATAGAAAGCGACCTGTGAAAAAAATCGCCGCTAGGTGGCGCAAGGATCGAGATATTCACAAAAATCATATTTGTAGTCCGATTTGGCTCATATTTGGAACACGTAATACATACAAAAATAGAAAGCGACCTATGAAAAAAATCGCCGCTAGGTAGCGCAAGGATCGAGAAATTCAAAAAATCGTATTTGTGGTCCGATTTGGTTTATATTTGGTGCACATAATACATGCAAGAATAGAAAGCGACCTATGAAAAAAAGCGCTGCTAGGTGGTGCAAGTATCGAGATATTCACAAAAATAGTATTTGTAGTCCGATTTGGCTGCAAATATCGAGATATTCACAAAAATAATATTTGTAGTCCGACTTGGCTCATATTTGGATCGCATAATACATACAAGAATAGAAAGCGACCTATGAAAAAAAATCGCCGCTAGGTGGCACAAGGATCGAGATATTCACAAAAATCATATTTGTAGTCCGATTTGGCTCATATTTGGAACACGTAATACATACAAGAATAGAAAGCGACCTATGAAAAAAAGCGCCGCTAGGTAGCGCAAGGATCGAGAAATTCAAAAAATCGTATTTGTGGTCCGATTTGGTTTATATTTGGTGCACATAATACATGCAAGAATAGAAAGCGACCTATGAAAAAAATTGCCGCTAGGTGGCGCAAGGATCGAGATATTCACAAAAATCGTATTTGTGGTCCGATTTGGCTCATATTTGGAACACGTAATACATACAAGAATAGAAAGCGACCTATGACAAAAATCGCTGATAGGTGGTGCAAGTATCGAGATATTCACAAAAATAATATTTATAGTCCGATTTGGCTCATATTTGGGTCGCATAATACATACAAGAATAGAAAGCGACCTATGAAAAAAATCGCCGCTAGGTGGGGCAAGGATCGAGATATGCGCAAAAATCGTATTTGTGGTCCGATTTGGCTCATATTTGGAGCACATAATACATGTAAGAATAGAAAGTTACCTGTGAAAAAAATCGCCGCTAGGTGGCGCAAGGATCGAGATATTCAAAATAATCGTATTTGTGGTCCGATTTGGCTCATATTTGGAACACATAATACATACAAGAATAGAAAGCGACCTATGACAAAAAATCGCTGCTAGGTGGTGCAAGGATCGAGATATTTACAAAAATCGTATTTGTGGTCCGATTTGGCTCATATTTGGAACACGTAATACATACAAGAATAGAAAGCGACCTATGAAAAAAATCGCCCCTAGGTGGCGCAAGGATCGAGATATTCAAAAAATCGTATTTGTGGTCCGATTTGGCTCATATTTGGAACACATAATACATGCAAGAATAGAAAGCGACCTGTGAAAAAAATCGCCGCTAGGTGGCGCAAGGATCGAGATATTCACAAAAATCATATTTGTAGTCCGATTTGGCTCATATTTGGAACACGTAATACATACAAAAATAGAAAGCGACCTATGAAAAAAATCGCCGCTAGGTAGCGCAAGGATCGAGAAATTCAAAAAATCGTATTTGTGGTCCGATTTGGTTTATATTTGGTGCACATAATACATGCAAGAATAGAAAGCGACCTATGAAAAAAAGCGCTGCTAGGTGGTGCAAGTATCGAGATATTCACAAAAATAGTATTTGTAGTCCGATTTGGCTGCAAATATCGAGATATTCACAAAAATAATATTTGTAGTCCGACTTGGCTCATATTTGGATCGCATAATACATACAAGAATAGAAAGCGACCTATGAAAAAAAATCGCCGCTAGGTGGCACAAGGATCGAGATATTCACAAAAATCATATTTGTAGTCCGATTTGGCTCATATTTGGAACACGTAATACATACAAGAATAGAAAGCGACCTATGAAAAAAAGCGCCGCTAGGTAGCGCAAGGATCGAGAAATTCAAAAAATCGTATTTGTGGTCCGATTTGGTTTATATTTGGTGCACATAATACATGCAAGAATAGAAAGCGACCTATGAAAAAAATTGCCGCTAGGTGGCGCAAGGATCGAGATATTCACAAAAATCGTATTTGTGGTCCGATTTGGCTCATATTTGGAACACGTAATACATACAAGAATAGAAAGCGACCTATGAAAAAAATCGCCGCTAGGTGGCGCAAGGATCGAGATATTCAAAAAATCGTATTTGTGGTCCGATTTGGCTCATATTTGGAACACATAATACATGCAAGAATAGAAAGCGACCTGTGAAAAAAATCGCCGCTAGATGGCGCAAGGATCGAGATATTCACAAAAGTCGTATTTGTAGTCCGATTTGGCTCATATCTGGAACACGTAATACATACAAGAATAGAAAGCGACCTATGAAAAAAATCGATGCTAGGTGGCGCAAGGATCGAGATATTCAAAAAATCGTATTTGTGGTCCGATTTGGCTCATATTTGGTGCACATAATACATGCAAGAATAGAAAGCGACCTATGAGAAAAAATCGCCGCTAGGTGGTGCAAGTATCGAGATATTCACAAAAATCGTATTTGTGGTCCGATTTGGCTCATATCTGGAACACGTAATACATACAAGAATAGAAAGCGACCTATGAAAAAAATCGATGCTAGGTGGCGCAAGGATCGAGATATTCAAAAAATCGTATTTGTGGTCCGATTTGGCTCATATTTGGAACACATAATACATGCAAGAATAGAAAGCGACCCATGAGAAAAAATCGCTGCTAGGTGGTGCAAGTATCGAGATATTCACAAAAATCGTATTTGTGGTCCGATTTGGCTCATATCTGGAACACGTAATACATACAAGAATAGAAAGCGACCTATGAAAAAAATCGATGCTAGGTGGCGCAAGGATCGAGATATTCAAAAAATCGTATTTGTGGTCCGATTTGGCTCATATTTGGTGCACATAATACATGCAAGAATAGAAAGCGACCTATGAGAAAAAATCGCCGCTAGGTGGTGCAAGTATCGAGATATTCACAAAAATAATATTCGTAGTCCGATTTGGCTGCAAATATCGTGTTATTCACAAAAATAATATTTGTAGTCCGACTTGGCTCATATTTGGATCGCATAATACATACAAGAATAGAAAGCGACCTATGAAAAAAAATCGCCGCTAGGTGGCACAAGGATCGAGATATTCACAAAAATCGTATTTGTGGTCCGATTTGGCTCATATTTGGTGCACATAATACATGCAAGAGTGAAAGCGACCTATGAGAAAAAATCGCTGCTAGGTGGTGCAAGTATCGAGATATTCACAAAAATAATATTTGTAGTCCGATTTGGCTGCAAATAGCCGTGTTTTTTAACACGCGTATAGTCGTTTACGCTTAAACTTGATATGGACTGCTAATCGACAAACTTTAAATACACCTCTGAAATTGCTGCGCATAAATTTTGTCCTACTAAATTTCAATACGCATTATACTCAGATGTAACTGAAATATGTGTCTTTGTTTCACCCTGTACCCTAATTCTATGTATTCTATCTGTGTCCACAATTCATCGCAACTGATTCAGCTATATGTTATACCCTATGGCCATCAGAGCGTTGCGTCTCCGCTTTTCGGTACACCCTGTTGCTGTAGCTAGTTGTTTAACCACAGCCGCTAGATGGGTCTCCTAAGCATTATCTAAGCGAAGATAGGCGTTTTTTAACAGGCGCAAACGAAACGTATACGCGCGTGTTAAAAAACACGGCTAATATCGAGATATTCACAAAAATAATATTTGTAGTCAGACTTGGCTCATATTTGGATCGCATAATACATACAAGAATAGAAAGTGATCTATAAAAAAAAATCGCCGCTAGGTGGCACAAGGATCGAGATATTCACAAAAATCAAATTTGTGGTCCGATTTGGTTTATATTTGGTGCACATAATACATGCAAGAATAGAAAGCGACCTATGAAAAAAATCGCCGCTAGGTGGCGCAAGGATCGAGATATTCACAAAAATCGTATTTGTAGTCCGATTTGGCTCATATTTGGAACACGTAATACATACAAGAATAGAAAGCGACCTATGAACAAAATCGCCGCTAAATGGCGCAAGGATCGAGATATTCACAAAAATCGTATTTGTAGTCCGATTTGGCTCATATTTGGAACACGTAATACATACAAGAATAGAAAGCGACCTATGAAAAAAATAGCCGCTAGGTGGCGCAAGGATCGAGATATTCAAAAAATCATATTTGTGGTCCGATTTGGTTTATATTTGATGCACATAATACATGCAAGAATAGAAAGCGACCTATGAAAAAAAGCGCCGCTAGGTGGCGCAAGGATCGAGATATTCACAAAAATCGTATTTGTAGTCCGATTTGGCT
Organism: Eurosta solidaginis; assembly: GCF_040869045.1. Taxonomy (NCBI): domain Eukaryota; kingdom Metazoa; phylum Arthropoda; class Insecta; order Diptera; family Tephritidae; genus Eurosta; species Eurosta solidaginis. Next base: position 176,654 of record NW_027136954.1, read on the forward strand.
CATAGTTGTAGTCCGATTTGGCTCATATTTGGAACACGTAATACATACAAGAATAGAAAGCGACCTAAGAAAAAAATCGCCGCTAGGTGGCGCAAGGATCGAGATATTCACAAAAATCGTATTTGTGGTCCGATTTGGCTCATATTTGGAACACGTAATACATACAAGAATAGAAAGCGACCTATGAAAAACATCGCCGCTAGGTGGCACAAGGATCGAGATATTCACAAAAATCGCATTTGTGGTCCGATTTGGCTCATATTTGAAACACGTAATACATACAAGAATGGAAAGCGACCTATGAAAAAAATCGCCGCTAGGTGGGGCAAGTGTCGAGATATTCACAAAAATCATATTTGTAGTCCGATTTGGCTCATATTTGGGTCGCATAATACATACAAGAATAGAAAGCGACCTATGAAAAAAATCGTCGCTAGGTGGCACAAGGATCGAGATATTCAGAAAAATCATAGTTGTAGTCCGATTTGGCTCATATTTGGAACACGTAATACATACAAGAATAGAAAGCGACCTAAGAAAAAAATCGCCGCTAGGTGGCGCAAGGATCGAGATATTCACAAAATCGTATTTGTGGTCCGATTTGGCTCATATTTGGTACACGTAATACATACAAGAATAGAAAGCGACCTATGAAAAAAAGCGCCGCTAGGTGGCGCAAGGATCGAGATATTCAAAAAATCGTATTTGTGGTCCGATTTGGCTCATATTGGTGCACATAATACATGCAAGAATAGAAAGCGACCTACGAAAAAAATCGCCGCTAGGTGGCGCAAGGATCGAGATATTCACAAAAATCGTATTTGTGGTCCGATTTGGCTCATATTTGGAACACGTAATACATACAAGAATAGAAAGTGACCTATGAAAAAAATCGCCGCTAGGTGGAGATATTCACAAAAATCGTATTTGTAGTCCGATTTGGCTCATATTTGGAACACGTAATACATACAAGAATAGAATGCGACCTATGAAAAAAATCGCCGCTAGGTGGCGCAAGGATCGGGATATTCAAAAAATCGTATTTGTAGTCCGATTTGGCTCATATTTGGTGCACATAATACATGCAAGAATAGAAAGCGACCCATGAGAATAAATCGCTGCTAGGTGGTGCAAGTATCGAGATATTCACAAAAATCGTATTTGTAGTCCGATTTGGCTCATATTTGGAACACGTAATACATACAAGAATAGAAAGCGACCTATGAAAAAAATCGCCGCTAGGTGGCGCAAGGATCGAGATATTTAAAAAATCGTATTTGTCGTCCGATTTGGCTCATATTTGGTGCACATAATACATGCAAGAATAGAAAGCGACCTATGAGAAAAAATCGCTGCTAGGTGGTGCAAGTATCGAGATATTCACAAAAATAGTATTTGTAGTCCGATTTGGCTGCAAATATCGAGATATTCACAAAAATAATATTTGTAGTCCGACTTGGCTCATATTTGGATCGCATAATACATACAAGAATAGAAAGCGACTTATGAAAAAAAATCGCCGCTAGGTGGCACAAGGATCGAGATATTCACAAAAATCATATTTGTAGTCCGATTTGGCTCATATTTGGAACACGTAATATATACAAGAATAGAAAGCGACCTATGAAAAAAATCGCCGCTAGGTAGCGCAAGGATCGAGAAATTCAAAAAATCGTATTTGTGGTCCGATTTGGTTTATATTTGGTGCACATAATACATGCAAGAATAGAAAGCGACCTATGAGAAAAAGCGCTGCTAGGTGGTGCAAGTATCGAGATATTCACAAAAATAGTATTTGTAGTCCGATTTGGCTGCAAATATCGAGATATTCACAAAAATAATATTTGTAGTCCGACTTGGCTCATATTTGGATCGCATAATACATACAAGAATAGAAAGCGACCTATGAAAAAAAATCGCCGCTAGGTGGCACAAGGATCGAGATATTCACAAAAATCATATTTGTAGTCCGATTTGGCTCATATTTGGAACACGTAATACATACAAGAATAGAATGCGACCTATGAAAAAAATCGCCGCTAGGTGGCGCAAGGATCGAGATATTCACAAAAATCGTATTTGTGGTCCGATTTGGCTCATATTTGGAACACGTAATACATACAAGAATAGAAAGCGACCTATGAAAAAAATCGCCGCTAGGTGACGCAAGGATCGAGATATTCAAAAAATCGTATTTGTGGTCCGATTTGGCTCATATTTGGTGCACATAATACATGCAAGAGTGAAAGCGACCTATGAGAAAAAAGCGCTGCTAGGTGGTGCAAGTATCGAGATATTCACAAAAATAGTATTTGTAGTCCGATTTGGCTGCAAATATCGAGATATTCACAAAAATAATATTTGTAGCCAGACTTGGCTCATATTTGGATCGCATAATACATACAAGAATAGAAAGTGACCTATAAAAAAAATCGCCGCTAGGTGGCACAAGGATCGAGATATTCACAAAAATCATATTTGTGGTCCGATTTGGTTTATATTTGGTGCACATAATACATGCAAGAATAGAAAGCGACCTATGAAAAAAATCGCTGCTAGGTGGTGCAAGTATCGAGATATTCACAAAAATAGTATTTGTAGTCCGATTTGGCTGCAAATATCGAGATATTCACAAAAATAATATTTGTAGTCCGACTTGGCTCATAATTGGATCGCATAATACATACAAGAATAGAAAGCGACCTATGAAAAAAAATCGCCGCTAGGTGGCACAAGGATCGAGATATTCACAAAAATCATATTTGTAGTCCGATTTGGCTCATATTTGGAACACGTAATACATACAAGAATAGAAAGCGACCTATGAAAAAAAGCGCCGCTAGGTAGCGCAAGGATCGAGAAATTCAAAAAATCGTATTTGTGGTCCGATTTGGTTTATATTTGGTGCACATAATACATGCAAGAATAGAAATCGACCTATGAAAAAAATTGCCGCTAGGTGGCGCAAGGATCGAGATATTCAAAAAATCGTATTTGTGGTCCGATTTGGCTCATATTTGGAACACATAATACATGCAAGAATAGAAAGCGACCTGTGAAAAAAATCGCCGCTAGATGGCGCAAGGATCGAGATATTCACAAAAATCGTATTTGTGGTCCGATTTGGCTCATATTTGGAACACGTAATACATACAAGAATAGAAAGCGACCTATGAAAAAAATCGCCGCTAGGTGGCGCAAGGATCGAGATATTCAAAAAATCGTATTTGTGGTCCGATTTGGCTCATATTTGGAACACATAATACATGCAAGAATAGAAAGCGACCTGTGAAAAAAATCGCCGCTAGATGGCGCAAGGATCGAGATATTCACAAAAGTCGTATTTGTAGTCCGATTTGGCTCATATCTGGAACACGTAATACATACAAGAATAGAAAGCGACCTATGAAAAAAATCGATGCTAGGTGGCGCAAGGATCGAGATATTCAAAAAATCGTATTTGTGGTCCGATTTGGCTCATATTTGGTGCACATAATACATGCAAGAATAGAAAGCGACCTATGAGAAAAAATCGCCGCTAGGTGGTGCAAGTATCGAGATATTCACAAAAATCGTATTTGTGGCCCGATTTGGCTCATATCTGGAACACGTAATACATACAAGAATAGAAAGCGACCTATGAAAAAAATCGATGCTAGGTGGCGCAAGGATCGAGATATTCAAAAAATCGTATTTGTGGTCCGATTTGGCTCATATTTGGAACACATAATACATGCAAGAATAGAAAGCGACCCATGAGAAAAAATCGCTGCTAGGTGGTGCAAGTATCGAGATATTCACAAAAATCGTATTTGTGGTCCGATTTGGCTCATATCTGGAACACGTAATACATACAAGAATAGAAAGCGACCTATGAAAAAAATCGATGCTAGGTGGCGCAAGGATCGAGATATTCAAAAAATCGTATTTGTGGTCCGATTTGGCTCATATTTGGTGCACATAATACATGCAAGAATAGAAAGCGACCTATGAGAAAAAATCGCCGCTAGGTGGTGCAAGTATCGAGATATTCACAAAAATAATATTCGTAGTCCGATTTGGCTGCAAATATCGAGATATTCACAAAAATAATATTTGTAGTCCGACTTGGCTCATATTTGGATCGCATAATACATACAAGAATAGAAAGCGACCTATGAAAAAAAATCGCCGCTAGGTGGCACAAGGATCGAGATATTCACAAAAATCGTATTTGTGGTCCGATTTGGCTCATATTTGGTGCACATAATACATGCAAGAGTGAAAGCGACCTATGAGAAAAAATCGCTGCTAGGTGGTGCAAGTATCGAGATATTCACAAAAATAATATTTGTAGTCCGATTTGGCTGCAAATAGCCGTGTTTTTTAACACGCGTATAGTCGTTTACGCTTAAACTTGATATGGACTGCTAATCGACAAACTTTAAATACACCTCTGAAATTGCTGCGCATAAATTTTGTCCTACTAAATTTCAATACGCATTATACTCAGATGTAACTGAAATATGTGTCTTTGTTTCACCCTGTACCCTAATTCTATGTATTCTATCTGTGTCCACAATTCATCGCAACTGATTCAGCTATATGTTATACCCTATGGCCATCAGAGCGTTGCGTCTCCGCTTTTCGGTACACCCTGTTGCTGTAGCTAGTTGTTTAACCACAGCCGCTAGATGGGTCTCCTAAGCATTATCTAAGCGAAGATAGGCGTTTTTTAACAGGCGCAAACGAAACGTATACGCGCGTGTTAAAAAACACGGCTAATATCGAGATATTCACAAAAATAATATTTGTAGTCAGACTTGGCTCATATTTGGATCGCATAATACATACAAGAATAGAAAGTGATCTATAAAAAAAATCGCCGCTAGGTGGCACAAGGATCGAGATATTCACAAAAATCAAATTTGTGGTCCGATTTGGTTTATATTTGGTGCACATAATACATGCAAGAATAGAAAGCGACCTATGAAAAAAATCGCCGCTAGATGGCGAAAGGATCGAGATATTCACAAAAATCGTATTTGTAGTCCGATTTGGCTCATATTTGGAACACGTAATACATACAAGAATAGAAAGCGACCTATGAAAAAATTCGCCGCTAGGTGGCGCAAGGATCGAGATATTCAAAAAATCATATTTGTGGTCCGATTTGGTTTATATTTGGTGCACATAATACATGCAAGAATAGAAAGCGACCTATGAAAAAATCGCCGCTAGGTGGCGCAAGGATCGAGATATTCACAAAAATCGTATTTGTAGTCCGATTTGGCTCATAGTTGTAGTCCGATTTGGCTCATATTTGGAACACGTAATACATACAAGAATAGAAAGCGACCTAAGAAAAAAATCGCCGCTAGGTGGCGCAAGGATCGAGATATTCACAAAAATCGTATTTGTGGTCCGATTTGGCTCATATTTGGAACACGTAATACATACAAGAATAGAAAGCGACCTATGAAAAACATCGCCGCTAGGTGGCACAAGGATCGAGATATTCACAAAAATCGCATTTGTGGTCCGATTTGGCTCATATTTGAAACACGTAATACATACAAGAATGGAAAGCGACCTATGAAAAAAATCGCCGCTAGGTGGGGCAAGTGTCGAGATATTCACAAAAATCATATTTGTAGTCCGATTTGGCTCATATTTGGGTCGCATAATACATACAAGAATAGAAAGCGACCTATGAAAAAAATCGTCGCTAGGTGGCACAAGGATCGAGATATTCAGAAAAATCATAGTTGTAGTCCGATTTGGCTCATATTTGGAACACGTAATACATACAAGAATAGAAAGCGACCTAAGAAAAAAATCGCCGCTAGGTGGCGCAAGGATCGAGATATTCACAAAATCGTAATTGTGGTCCGATTTGGCTCATATTTGGTACACGTAATACATACAAGAATAGAAAGCGACCTATGAAAAAAAGCGCCGCTAGGTGGCGCAAGGATCGAGATATTCAAAAAATCGTATTTGTGGTCCGATTTGGCTCATATTGGTGCACATAATACATGCAAGAATAGAAAGCGACCTACGAAAAAAATCGCCGCTAGGTGGCGCAAGGATCGAGATATTCACAAAAATCGTATTTGTGGTCCGATTTGGCTCATATTTGGAACACGTAATACATACAAGAATAGAAAGTGACCTATGAAAAAAATCGCCGCTAGGTGGAGATATTCACAAAAATCGTATTTGTAGTCCGATTTGGCTCATATTTGGAACACGTAATACATACAAGAATAGAATGCGACCTATGAAAAAAATCGCCGCTAGGTGGCGCAAGGATCGGGATATTCAAAAAATCGTATTTGTAGTCCGATTTGGCTCATATTTGGTGCACATAATACATGCAAGAATAGAAAGCGACCCATGAGAATAAATCGCTGCTAGGTGGTGCAAGTATCGAGATATTCACAAAAATCGTATTTGTAGTCCGATTTGGCTCATATTTGGAACACGTAATACATACAAGAATAGAAAGCGACCTATGAAAAAAATCGCCGCTAGGTGGCGCAAGGATCGAGATATTTAAAAAATCGTATTTGTCGTCCGATTTGGCTCATATTTGGTGCACATAATACATGCAAGAATAGAAAGCGACCTATGAGAAAAAATCGCTGCTAGGTGGTGCAAGTATCGAGATATTCACAAAAATAGTATTTGTAGTCCGATTTGGCTGCAAATATCGAGATATTCACAAAAATAATATTTGTAGTCCGACTTGGCTCATATTTGGATCGCATAATACATACAAGAATAGAAAGCGACTTATTAAAAAAAAATCGGCGCTAGGTGGCACAAGGATCGAGATATTCACAAAAATCATATTTGTAGTCCGATTTGGCTCATATTTGGAACACGTAATATATACAAGAATAGAAAGCGACCTATGAAAAAAATCGCCGCTAGGTAGCGCAAGGATCGAGAAATTCAAAAAATCGTATTTGTGGTCCGATTTGGTTTATATTTGGTGCACATAATACATGCAAGAATAGAAAGCGACCTATGAAAAAAATCGCTGCTAGGTGGTGCAAGTATCGAGATATTCACAAAAATAGTATTTGTAGTCCGATTTGGCTGCAAATATCGAGATATTCACAAAAATAATATTTGTAGTCCGACTTGGCTCATATTTGGATCGCATAATACATACAAGAATAGAAAGCGACCTATGAAAAAAAATCGCCGCTAGGTGGCACAAGGATCGAGATATTCACAAAAATCATATTTGTAGTCCGATTTGGCTCATATTTGGAACACGTAATACATACAAGAATAGAATGTGACCTATGAAAAAAATCGCCGCTAGGTGGCGCAAGGATCGAGATATTCACAAAAATCGTATTTGTGGTCCGATTTGGCTCATATTTGGAACACGTAATACATACAAGAATAGAAAGCGACCTATGAAAAAAATCGCCGCTAGGTGACGCAAGGATCGAGATATTCAAAAAATCGTATTTGTGGTCCGATTTGGCTCATATTTGGTGCACATAATACATGCAAGAGTGAAAGCGACCTATGAGAAAAAAGCGCTGCTAGGTGGTGCAAGTATCGAGATATTCACAAAAATAGTATTTGTAGTCCGATTTGGCTGCAAATATCGAGATATTCACAAAAATAATATTTGTAGCCAGACTTGGCTCATATTTGGATCGCATAATACATACAAGAATAGAAAGTGACCTATAAAAAAAATCGCCGCTAGGTGGCACAAGGATCGAGATATTCACAAAAATCATATTTGTGGTCCGATTTGGTTTATATTTGGTGCACATAATACATGCAAGAATAGAAAGCGACCTATGAAAAAAATCGTTGCTAGATGGCGCAAGGATCGAGATATTCACAAAAATCGTATTTGTAGTCCGATTTGGCTCATATTTGGAAAACGTAATACATACAAGAATAGAAAGCGACCTATGAAAAAAATCGCCGCTAGGTGGCGCAAGGATCGAGATATTCAAAAAATCATATTTGTGGTCCGATTTGGTTTATATTTGGTGCACATAATACATGCAAGAATAGAAAGCGACCTATGAAAAAAATCGCCGCTAGGTGGCGCAAGGATCGAGATATTCACAAAAATCGTATTTGTAGTCCTATTTGCCTCATATTTGGAACACGTAATACATACAAGAATAGAAAGCAACCTATGAACAAGATCGCCGCTAGATGGCGCAAGGATCGAGATATTCACAAAAATCGTATTTGTAGTCCGATTTGGCTCATATCTGGAACACGTAATACATGCAAGAATAGAAAGCGACCCATGAGAAAAAATCGCTGGTAGGTGGTGCAAGTATCGAGATATTCACAAAAATCGTATTTGTGGTCCGATTTGGCTCATATTTGGAACACGTAATACATACAAGAATAGAAAGCGACCTATGAAAAAAATTGCCGCTAGGTGGCGCAAGGATCGAGATATTCAAAAAATCGTATTTGTGGTCCGATTTGGCTCATATTTGGTGCACATAATACATGCAAGAATAGAAAGCGACCTATGAGAAAAAATCGCCGCTAGGTGGTGCAAGTATCGAGATATTCACAAAAATAGTATTCGTAGTCCGATTTGGCTGCAAATAGCCGTGTTTTTTAACACGCGCGTATACGTTTCGTTTGCGCGTGTTAAAAAACGCCTATCTCCGCTTAGATAATGCTTAGGAGACCCATCTAGCGGCTGTGGTAAAACAACTAGCTACAGCAACAGGGTGTACCGAAAAGCGGAGACGCAACGCTCTGATGGCCATAGGGTATAACATATAGCTGAATCAGTTGCGATGAATTGTGGACACACATATAATACATAGAATTAGTGTACAGGGTGAAACAAAGACACATATTTCAGTTACATCTGAGTATAATGCGTATTGAAATTTAGTAGGACAAAATTTATGCGCAGCAATTTCAGAGGTGTATTTATAGTTTGTCTCTTAGCAGTCAATATAAAGTTTAAGCGTAAACGGATATACGCGTGTTAAAAAACACGGCTAATATCGAGATATTCACAAAAATAATTTTTGTAGTCCGACTTGGCTCATATTTGGATCGCATAATACATACAAGAATAGAAAGCGACCTATGAAAAAAAATCGCCGCTAGGTGGCACAAGGATCGAGATATTCACAAAAATCGTATTTTGGTCCGATTTGGCTCATATTTGGTGCACATAATACATGCAAGAGTGAAAGCGACCTATGAGAAAAAATCGCTGCTAGGTGGTGCAAGTATCGAGATATTCACAAAAATAGTATTTGTAGTCCGATTTGGCTGCAAATATCGAGATATTCACAAAAATAATATTTGTAGTCAGACTTGGCTCATATTTGGATCGCACAATACATACAAGAATAGAAAGTGACCTATAAAAAAAATCGCCGCTAGGTATCACAAGGATCGAGATATTCACAAAAATCATATTTGTAGTCCGATTTGGCTCATATTTGGAACACGTAATACATACAAGAATAGAAAGCGACCTATGAAAAAAATCGCCGCTAGGTGGCGCAAGGATCGAGATATTCAAAAAATCATATTTGTGGTCCGATTTGGTTTATATTTGGTGCACATAATACATGCAAGAATAGAAAGCGACCTATGAAAAAAATCGCCGCTAGATGGCGCAAGGATCGAGATATTCACAAAAATCGTATTTGTCGTCCGATTTGGCTCATATTTGGAACACGTAATACATACAATAATAGAAAGCGACCTATGAAAAAAATCGCCGCTAGGTAGCGCAAGGGTCGAGAAATTCAAAAAATCGTATTTGTGGTCCGATTTGGCTCATATTTGGTGCACATAATACATGCAAGAATAGAAAGCGACCTATGAAAAAAATCGCCGCTAGGTGGCGCAAGGATCGAGATATTCAAAAAATCATATTTGTGGTCCGATTTTGCTCATATTTGGAACACGTAATACATACAAGAATAGAAAGCGACCTATGAAAAAAATCGCCGCTAGGTGGCGCAAGGATCGAGATACTCACAACAATCGTATTTGTATTCCGATTTGGCTCATATTTGGTACACGTAATACATACAAGAATAGAAAGCGACCTATGAAAAAAATCGCCGCTAGGTAGCGCAAGGATCGAGAAATTCAAAAAATCGTATTTGTGGTCCGATTTGGCTCATATTTGGTGCACATAATACATGCAAGAATAGAAAGCGACCTATGACAAAAAATCGCTGCTAGGTGGTGCAAGTATCGAGATATTCACAAAAATAATATTTGTAGTCCGATTTGGCTCATATTTGGGTCGCATAATACATACAAGAATAGAAAGCGACCTATGAAAAAAATCGTCGCTGGGTGGCACAAGGATCGAGATATTCACAAAAATCATAGTTGTAGTCCGATTTGGCTCATATTTGGAACACGTAATACATACAAGAATAGAAAGCGACCTAAGAAAAAAATCGCCACTAGGTGGCACAAGGATCGAGATATTCACAAAAATCGTATTTGTGGTCCGATTTGGCTCATATTTGGAACACGTAATACATACAAGAATAGAAACGACCTATGAAAAACATCGCCGCTAGGTGGCACAAGGATCGAGATATTCACAAAAATCGCATTTGTGGTCCGATTTGGCTCATATTTGGAACACGTAATACATACAAGAATGGAAAGCGACCTATGAAAAAAATCGCCGCTAGGTGGGGCAAGGATCGAGATATGCGCAAAAATCGTATTTGTGGTCCGATTTGGCTCATATTTGGAGCACATAATACATGTAAGAATAGAAAGTGACCTGTGAACAAAATCGCCGCTAGGTGGCGCAAGGATCGAGATATTCAAAATAATCGTATTTGTGGTCCGATTTGGCTCATATTTGGAACACATAATACATACAAGAATAGAAAGCGACCTATGACAAAAAATCGCTGCTAGGTGGTGCAAGGATCGAGATATTTACAAAAATCGTATTTGTGGTCCGATTTGGCTCATATTTGGAACACGTAATACACACAAGAATAGAAAGCGACCTGTGAAAAAAATCGCCGCTAGGTGGTGCAAGGATCGAGATATTCACAAAAATCGTATAGTGGTACGATTTGGCTCATATTTGGAACACGTGATACATACAAGAATAGAAAGCGACCTATGAAAAAAATCGCCGCTAGGTGGCGCAAGGATCGAGATATTCAAAAAATCGTATTTGTGGTCGGATTTGGCTCATATTTGGAACACATAATACATGCAAGTATAGAAAGCGACCTATGAAAAAATCGCCGCTAGGTGGCGCAAGGATCGAGATATTCAAAAAATCGTATTTGTGGTCCGATTTGGCTCATATTTGGTGCACATAATACATGCAAGAATAGAAAGCAACCTATGAAAAAATCGCCGCTAGGTGGCGCAAGGATCGAGATATTAAAAAAATCGCATTTGTGGTCCGATTTGGCTCATATTTGGTGCACATAATACATGCAAGAATAGAAAGCGACCTATGAAAAAATCGCTGCTAGGTGGTGCAAGTATCGAGATATTCACAAAAATAGTATTTGTAGTCCGATTTGGCTGCAAATATCGAGATATTCACAAAAATAATATTTGTAGTCAGACTTGGCTCATATTTGGATCGCATAATACATACAAGAATAGAAAGCGACCTATGAAAAAAAATCGCCGCTAGGTGGCACAAGGATCGAGATATTCACAAAAATCATATTTGTAGTCCGATTTGGCTCATATTTGGAACACGTAATACATACAAGAATAGAAAGCGACCTATGATAAGAAATCGCTGCTAGGTGGTGCAAGGATCGAGATATTCGCAAAAATCTTATTTGTGGTCCGATTTGGCTCATATTTGGAGCACTTAATACATGCAAGAATAGAAAGTGACCTGTGAAAAAAATCGCCGCTAGGTGGCGCAAGGATCGAGATATTCAAAAAAATCGTATTTGTGGTCCGATTTGGCTCATATTTGGAACACATAATACATACAAGAATAGAAAGCGACCTATGAGAAAAAATCGCTGCTAGGTGGTGCAAGGATCGAGATATTCACAAAAATCGTATTTGTGGTCCGATTTGGCCCATATTTGGACCGCATAACACGTACAAGAATAGAAAGCGACCTATGAAAAAAAATCGCCCAAAATCCTATTTGTGGTCCGATTTGGCTCATATTTGGAACACGTAATACATACAAGAATAGAAAGCGACCTATGAAAAAAATCGCCGCTAGGTGGCGCAAGGATCGAGATATTCAAAATATCATATTTGTGGTCCGATTTGGTTTATATTTGGTGCACATAATACATGCAAGAATAGAAAGCGACCTATGAAAAAAAGCGCTGCTAGGTGGCGCAAGGATCGAGATATTCACAAAAATCGTATTTGTAGTCCGATTTGGCTCATATTTGGAACACGTAATACATACAAGAATAGAAAGCGACCTATGAACAAAATCGCCGCTAGATGGCGCAAGGATCGAGATATTCACAAAAATCGTATTTGTAGTCCGATTTGACTCATATTTGGAACACGTAATACATACAAGAATAGAAAGCGACCTATGAAAAAAATCGCCGCTAGGTGGCGCAAGGATCGAGATATTCAAAAAATCATATTTGTGGTCCGATTTGGTTTATATTTGATGCACATAATAAATGCAAGAATAGAAAGCGACCTATGAAAAAAATCGCCGCTAGGTGGCGCAAGGATCGAGATATTCACAAAAATCGTATTTGTAGTCCGATTTGGCTCATATTTGGAACACGTAATACATACAAGAATAGAAAGCGGCCTATGAAAAAAATCGCCGCTAGGTGGCGCAAGGATCGATAAATTAAAAAAATCGTATTTGTGGCCCGATTTGGCTCATATTTGATGCACATAATACATGCAAGAATAGAAAGCGGCCTATGAAAAAAATCGCCGCTAGGTGGCGCAAGGATCTAGATATTCACAAAAATCGTATTTGTGGTCCGATTTGGCTCATATTTGGAACACGTAATACATACAAGAATAGAAAGCGACCTATGAAAAAAATCGCCCCTAGGTGGCGCAAGGATCGAGATATTCAAAAAATCGTATTTGTGGTCCGATTTGGCTCATATTTGGAACACATAATACATGCAAGAATAGAAAGCGACCTGTGAAAAAAATCGCCGCTAGGTGGCGCAAGGATCGAGATATTCACAAAAATCGTATCTGTAGTCCGATTTGGCTTATATTTGAAACACATAATACATACAAGAATAGCAAGCACCTGTGAAAAAAAATCGCCGCTAGGTGGTGCAAGGATCGAGATATTCACAAAAATCTTATTTGTGGTCCGATTTGGCTCATATTTGGTGCACATAATACATGCAAGGATAGAAAGCGACCTATGAGAAAAAATCGCTGCTAGGTGGTGCAAGTATCGAGATATTCACAAAAACAGTATTTGTAGTCCGATTTGGCTGCAAATATCGAGATATTCACAAAAATAATATTTGTAGTCCAACTTGGCTCATATTTGGATCGCATAATACATACAAGAATAGAAAGCGACCTATGAAAAAAATCGCCGCTAGGTGGCACAAGGATCGAGATATTCACAAAAATCATATTTGTAATCCGATTTTGCTCATATTTGGAACACGTAATACATACAAGAATAGAAAGCGACCTATGAAAAAAATCGCCGCTAGGTGGCGCAAGGATCGAGATACTCACAAAAATCGTATTTGTATTCCGATTTGGCTCGTATTTGGAACACGTAATACATACAAGAATAGAAAGCGACCTATGAAAAAAATCGCCGCTAGGTAGCGCAAGGATCGAGAAATTCAAAAAATCGTATTTGTGGTCCGATTTGGCTCATATTTGGTGCACATAATACATGCAAGAATAGAAAGCGACCTATGACAAAAAATCGCTGATAGGTGGTGCAAGTATCGAGATATTCACAAAAATAATATTTATAGTCCGATTTGGCTCATATTTGGGTCGCATAATACATACAAGAATAGAAAGCGACCTATGAAAAAAATCGTCGCTGGGTGGCACAAGGATCGAGATATTCACAAAAATCATAGTTGTAGTCCGATTTGGCTCATATTTGGAACACGTAATACATACAAGAATAGAAAGCGACCTAAGAAAAAAATCGCCGCTAGGTGGCGCAAGGATCGAGATATTCACAAAAATCGTATTTGTGGTCCGATTTGGCTCATATTTGGAACACGTAATACATACAAGAATCGAAAGCGACCTATGAAAAACATCGCCGCCTAGGTGGCACAAGGATCGAGATATTCACAAAAATCGCATTTGTGGTCCGATTTGGCTCATATTTGGAACACGTAATACATACAAGAATGGAAAGCGACCTATGAAAAAAATCGCCGCTAGGTGGGGCAAGGATCGAGATATGCGCAAAAATCGTATTTGTGGTCCGATTTGGCTCATATTTGGAGCACATAATACATGTAAGAATAGAAAGTTACCTGTGAAAAAAATCGCCCCTAGGTGGCGCAAGGATCGAGATATTCAAAAAATCGTATTTGTGGTCCGATTTGGCTCATATTTGGAACACATAATACATGCAAGAATAGAAAGCGACCTGTGAAAAAAATCGCCGCTAGGTGGCGCAAGGATCGAGATATTCACAAAAATCGTATCTGTAGTCCGATTTGGCTTAAATTTGAAACACATAATACATACAAGAATAGCAAGCACCTGTGAAAAAAAATCGCCGCTAGGTGGTGCAAGGATCGAGATATTCACAAAAATCTTATTTGTGGTCCGATTTGGCTCATATTTGGTGCACATAATACATGCAAGGATAGAAAGCGACCTATGAGAAAAAATCGCTGCTAGGTGGTGCAAGTATCGAGATATTCACAAAAATAGTATTTGTAGTCCGATTTGGCTGCAAATATCGAGATATTCACAAAAATAATATTTGTAGTCCGACTTGGCTCATATTTGGATCGCATAATACATACAAGAATAGAAAGCGACCTATGAAAAAAATCGCCGCTAGGTGGCACAAGGATCGAGATATTCACAAAAATCGTATTTGTATTCCGATTTGGCTCATATTTGGAACACGTAATACATACAAGAATAGAAAGCGACCTATGATAAGAAATCGCTGCTAGGTGGTGCAAGGATAGAGATATTCGCAAAAATCTTATTTGTGGTCCGATTTGGCTCATATTTGGAGCACTTAATACATGCAAGAATAGAAAGTGACCTGTGAATAAATCGCCGCTAGGTGGCGCAAGGATCGAGATATTCAAAAAAATCGTATTTGTGGTCCGATTTGGCTCATATTTGGAACACATAATACATACAAGAATAGAAAGCGACCTATGAGAAAAAATCGCTGCTAGGTGGTGCAAGGATCGAGATATTCACAAAAATCGTATTTGTGGTCTGATTTGGCTCATATTTGGACCGCATAACACGTACAAGAATAGAAAGCGACCTATGAAAAAAAATCGCCCAAAATCCTATTTGTGGTCCGATTTGGCTCATATTTGGAACACATAATACATACATGAATAGAAAACGGTCTGTAAAAAAATCGCCGCTAGGTGGCGCAAGGAACGAGGTATTCAAAAAACTCCTATTTGTGGTCATAATTGGAAAAAATATTACATTCAGTCCGGTAGAAGTGACACCAAAATATTTTGTAGTTCGGAGAGGGACAAGCATACGTGGCACAGAGTCGAGCAAAGTATTTGGAAGGATTGTGTATTGAATACTTCGATTGTAACAAATTGTTAGGAAAGAGTCCTTGTAATAATGAGTCACTAAATGAACTAAATATAATGAGAAATAATAGGCAATTATATAAAGACTAAACACTTCAAAATAAAATAGTTAAAAAAAAATTTTAAGTTATCCTTAGGCTTTCCAATGTGTATCTTGTTGTTTCTCGCTTTTCTTAATCTATAATTTTCGCATTTTCAAAATCAGCTGTATGACCCCTTGTCAACATATGCTGTGATAACGCTGTGCTGGTCTTTTGTTTTTAAACGATTTTATTTAGCTTGACTTGACAAGCTGGTTGGTTGGCTGGCACGAATTTTGTAATTGAAATTTGAATAACTTCCCGATTGGCTACAAGCTTGAAACTTGGAATATAGTTCAGGACCCGATGACAATGCAATAATAAGAAAAAAAATCGCCGCTAGGTGGCGCAAGGATCGAGATATTCACAAAAATCGTATTTGTAGTCCCATTTGGCTTATATTTGAAACACATAATACATACAAGAATAGCAAGCACCTGTGAAACAAAATTGCCGCTAGGTGGCGCAAGGATCGAGATATTCACACAAATCGTATTTGTGGTGCGATTTGAATCATATTTGGAACACGTAATATATACAAGAATAGAAAGCGACCTATGAAAAAAATCGCCGCTAGGTGGCGCAAGGATCGAGATATTCAAAAAATCGTATTTGTGATCCGATTTGGCTCATATTTGGAACACATAATACATGCAAGAATAGAAAGCGACCTATGAGAAAAAATAGCCGCTAGGTGGCGCAAGGATCGAGATATTCAAAAAAATCGTATTTGTGGTACGATTTGAATCATATTTGAAACACGTAATACATACAAGAATAGAAAGCGACCTATGAAAAAAATCGCGCTAGGTGGGGCAAGGATCGTAATACATACAAGTAGAGAAAGCGATCTATGAAAAAATCGCCGCTAGGTGGGGCAAGGATCGAGATATTCGCAAAAATCGTATTTTTGGTCCGATTTGGCTCATATTCGGAGCACATAATACATGCAAGAATAGAAAGTGACCTGTGAAAAAAGCGCCGCTAGGTGGCGCAAGGATCGAGATATTCAAAAAATCGTATTTGTGTTTCCGATTTGGCTCATATTTGGACACATAATACATGCATGAATAGAAAGCGACCTGTGAAAAAAATAGCCGCTAGGTGGCGCAAGGATCGGATATTCAAAAAAAATCGTATTTGTGGTACGATTTGAATCATATTTGGAACACGTAATACATACAAGAATAGAAAGCGTCCTATGAAAAAAATCGCCGCTAGGTGGGGCAAGGATCTAGATATTCGCAAAAATCGCCGCTAGGTGGCGCAAGGATCGAGATATTCAAAAAAATCGTATTTGTGGTACGATTTGAATCATATTTGGAACACGTAATACATACAAGAATAGAAAGCGACCTATGAAAAAAATCGCCGCTAGGTGGGGCAAGGATCGAGATATTCGCAAAAATCGCCGCTAGGTGGCGCAAGGATCGAGATATTCAAAAAAATCGTATTTGTGGTACGATTTGAATCATATTTGGAACACGTAATACATACAAGAATAGAAAGCGACCTATGAAAAAAATCGCCGCTAGGTGGCGCAAGGATCGAGATATTCAAAAAATCGTATTTGTGGTCCGATTTGGCTCATATTTGGAACACATAATACATGCAAGAATAGAAAGCGACCTGTGAAAAAAATAGCCGCTAGGTGGCGCAAGGATCGAGATATTCAAAAAAATCGTATTTGTGGTACGATTTGAATCATATTTGGAACACGTAATACATACAAGAATAGAAAGCGACCTATGAAAAAAATCGCCGCTAGGTGGGGCAAGGATCGAGATATTCGCAAAAATCTTATTTGTGGTCCGATTTGGCTCATATTTGGAGCACATAATACATGCAAGAATAGAAAGTGACCTGTGAAAAAAAATCGCCGCTAGGTGGCGCAAGGATCGAGATATTCAAAAAAATCGTATTTGTGGTCCGATTTGAATCATATTTGGAACACGTAATTCATACAAGAATAGAAAGCGGCCTATGAAAAAAAGCGCTGCTAGGTAGTGCAAGGATCGAGATATTCTCAAAAATCGTATTTGTGGTCCGATTTGGCTCATATTTGGAACACGTAATACATACAAGAATAGAAAGCGACCTATGAAAAAAATCGCCGCTAGGTGGGGCAAGGATCGATATATTCACAAAAAGCGTATTTGTAGTCCCATTTGGCTCATATTTGGATCGCATAATACATACAAGAATAGAAAGCGAGCTATGAAAAAAAATCGCCGCTAGGTGGCACAAGGATCGAGATATTCACAAAAATCGTATTTGTGGTCCGATTTGGCTCATATTTGGAACACGTAATACATACAAGAATAGAAAGCGACCTATGAAAAAAATCGCCGCTAGGTGGTGCAAGGATCGAGATATTCGCAAAAATCTTTTTTGTGGTCCGATTCGGCTCATATTTGGAGCACTTAATACATGCAAGAATAGAAAGTGACCTGTGAAAAAAATCGCCGCTAGGTGGCGCAAGGATCGAGATATTCACAAAAATCGTATTTGTGGTCCGATTTGGCTCATATTTGGACCGCATAACACGTACAAGAATAGAAAGCGACCTATGAAAAAAAAATCGCCCAAAATCCTATTTGTGGTCCGATTTGGCCATACAAGAATAGAAAGCGACCTATGAAAAAAACGCCGCTAGGTGTGGCAAGGATCGAGATATTCACAAAAATCGTATTTGTAGTCCGATTTGGCTTATATTTGAAACACATAATACATACAAGAATAGCAATCACCTGTGAAAAAAAATCGCCGCTAGGTGGTGCAAGGATCGAGATATTCACAAAAATCGTATTTGTGGTACGATTTGGCTCATATTTGGAACACGTAAGACATACAAGAATAGAAAGCGACCTATGAAAAAAATCGGCGCTAGGTGGCGCAAGGATCGAGATATTCAAAAAATCGTATTTGTGGTCGGATTTGGCTCATATTTGGAACACATAATACATGCAAGTATAGAAAGCGACCTATGAAAAAATCGCCGCTAGGTGGCGCAAGGATCGAGATATTCAAAAAATCGTATTTGTGGTCCGATTTGGCTCATATTTGGAGCACATAATACACGCAAGAATAGAAAGTGACCTGTGAAAAAAATCGCCGCTAGGTGGCGCAAGGATCGAGATATTCAAAAAAATCGTATTTGTGGTACGATTTGAATCATATTTGGTGCACATAATACATGCAAGAATAGAAAGCGACCTATGAAAAAAATCGCCGCTTGGTTGCGCAAGGATCGAGATATTCAAAAAATCGTATTTGTGGTCGGATTTGGCTCATATTTGGAACATATAATACATGCAAGTATAGAAAGCGACCTATGCAAAAATCGCCGCTAGGTGGCGCAAGGATCGAGATATTCACAAAAATCGTATTTGTGGTCCGATTTGGCTCATATTTGGAACACATAATACATGCAAGAATAGAAAGCGACCTGTGAAAAAAAATCGCTGCTAGGTGGTGCAAGGATCGAGATATTCACAAAAATCGTATTTGTTGTCCGATTTGGCTCATATTTGGAACACGTAATACATACAAGAATAGAAAGCGACCTATGAAAAAATCGCCGCTAGGTGGGGCAAGGATCGAGATATTCGCAAAAATCGTATTTTTGGTCCGATTTGGCTCATATTCGGAGCACATAATACATGCAAGAATAGAAAGTGACCTGTGAAAAAAATCGCCGCTAGGTGGCGCAAGGATCGAGATATTCAAAAAATCGTATTTGTGGTCCGATTTGGCTCATATTTGGTGCACATAATACATGCAAGGATAGAAAGCGACCTATGAGAAAAAATCGCTGCTAGGTGGTGCAAGTATCGAGATATTCACAAAAACAGTATTTGTAGTCCGATTTGGCTGCAAATATCGAGATATTCACAAAAATAATATTTGTAGTCCAACTTGGCTCATATTTGGATCGCATAATACATACAAGAATAGAAAGCGACCTATGAAAAAAATCGCCGCTAGGTGGCACAAGGATCGAGATATTCACAAAAATCATATTTGTAATCCGATTTTGCTCATATTTGGAACACGTAATACATACAAGAATAGAAAGCGACCTATGAAAAAAATCGCCGCTAGGTGGCGCAAGGATCGAGATACTCACAAAAATCGTATTTGTATTCCGATTTGGCTCGTATTTGGAACACGTAATACATACAAGAATAGAAAGCGACCTATGAAAAAAAGCGCCGCTAGGTAGCGCAAGGATCGAGAAATTCAAAAAATCGTATTTGTGGTCCGATTTGGCTCATATTTGGTGCACATAATACATGCAAGAATAGAAAGCGACCTATGACAAAAAATCGCTGATAGGTGGTGCAAGTATCGAGATATTCACAAAAATAATATTTATAGTCCGATTTGGCTCATATTTGGGTCGCATAATTCATACAAGAATAGAAAGCGACCTATGAAAAAAATCGTCGCTGGGTGGCACAAGGATCGAGATATTCACAAAAATCATAGTTGTAGTCCGATTTGGCTCATATTTGGAACACGTAATACATACAAGAATAGAAAGCGACCTAAGAAAAAAATCGCCGCTAGGTGGCGCAAGGATCGAGATATTCACAAAAATCGTATTTGTGGTCCGATTTGGCTCATATTTGGAACACGTAATACATACAAGAATCGAAAGCGACCTATGAAAAAAATCGCCGCTAGGTGGCGCAAGGATCGAGATATTCAAAAAATCGTATTTGTGGTCCGATTTGGCTCATATTTGGTGCACATAATACATGCAAGGATAGAAAGCGACCTATGAGAAAAAATCGCTGCTAGGTGGTGCAAGTATCGAGATATTCACAAAAACAGTATTTGTAGTCCGATTTGGCTGCAAATATCGAGATATTCACAAAAATAATATTTGTAGTCCAACTTGGCTCATATTTGGATCGCATAATACATACAAGAATGGAAAGCGACCTATGAAAAAAATCGCCGCTAGGTGGGGCAAGGATCGAGATATGCGCAAAAATCGTATTTGTGGTCCGATTTGGCTCATATTTGGAGCACATAATACATGTAAGAATAGAAAGTTACCTGTGAAAAAAATCGCCGCTAGGTGGCGCAAGGATCGAGATATTCAAAATAATCGTATTTGTGGTCCGATTTGGCTCATATTTGGAACACATAATACATACAAGAATAGAAAGCGACCTATGACAAAAAATCGCTGCTAGGTGGTGCAAGGATCGAGATATTTACAAAAATCGTATTTGTGGTCCGATTTGGCTCATATTTGGAACACGTAATACATGCAAGAATAGCAAGCACCTGTGAAAAAAAATCGCCGCTAGGTGGTGCAAGGATCGAGATATTCACAAAAATCTTATTTGTGGTCCGATTTGGCTCATATTTGGTGCACATAATACATGCAAGGATAGAAAGCGACCTATGAGAAAAAATCGCTGCTAGGTGGTGCAAGTATCGAGATATTCACAAAAATAGTATTTGTAGTCCGATTTGGCTGCAAATATCGAGATATTCACAAAAATAATATTTGTAGTCCGACTTGGCTCATATTTGGATCGCATAATACATACAAGAATAGAAAGCGACCTATGAAAAAAATCGCCGCTAGGTGGCACAAGGATCGAGATATTCACAAAAATCGTATTTGTATTCCGATTTGGCTCATATTTGGAACACGTAATACATACAAGAATAGAAAGCGACCTATGATAAGAAATCGCTGCTAGGTGGTGCAAGGATAGAGATATTCGCAAAAATCTTATTTGTGGTCCGATTTGGCTCATATTTGGAGCACTTAATACATGCAAGAATAGAAAGTGACCTGTGAATAAATCGCCGCTAGGTGGCGCAAGGATCGAGATATTCAAAAAAATCGTATTTGTGGTCCGATTTGGCTCATATTTGGAACACATAATACATACAAGAATAGAAAGCGACCTATGAGAAAAAATCGCTGCTAGGTGGTGCAAGGATCGAGATATTCACAAAAATCATATTTGTGGTCCGATTTGGCTCATATTTGGACCGCATAACACGTACAAGAATAGAAAGCGACCTATGAAAAAAAATCGCCCAAAATCCTATTTGTGGTCCGATTTGGCTCATATTTGGAACACATAATACATACATGAATAGAAAACGGTCTGTAAAAAAATCGCCGCTAGGTGGCGCAAGGAACGAGGTATTCAAAAAACTCCTATTTGTGGTCATAATTGGAAAAAATATTACATTCAGTCCGGTAGAAGTGACACCAAAATATTTTGTAGTTCGGAGAGGGACAAGCATACGTGGCACAGAGTCGAGTAAAGTATTTGGAAGGATTGTGTATTGAATACTTCGATTGTAACAAATTGTTAGGAAAGAGTCCTTGTAATAATGAGTCACTAAATGAACTAAATATAATGAGAAATAATAGGCAATTATATAAAGACTAAACACTTCAAAATAAAATAGTTAAAAAAAAATTTTAAGTTATCCTTAGGCTTTCCAATGTGTATCTTGTTGTTTCTCGCTTTTCTTAATCTATAATTTTCGCATTTTCAAAATCAGCTGTATGACCACTTGTCAACATATGCTGTGATAACGCTGTGCTGGTCTTTTGTTTTTAAACGATTTTATTTAGCTTGACTTGACAAGCTGGTTGGTTGGCTGGCACGAATTTTGTAATTGAAATTTGAATAACTTCCCGATTGGCTACAAGCTTGAAACTTGGAATATAGTTCAGGACCCGATGACAATGCAATAATAAGAAAAAAAATCGCCGCTAGGTGGCGCAAGGATCGAGATATTCACAAAAATCGTATTTGTAGTCCCATTTGGCTTATATTTGAAACACATAATACATACAAGAATAGCAAGCACCTGTGAAACAAAATTGCCGCTAGGTGGCGCAAGGATCGAGATATTCACACAAATCGTATTTGTGGTGCGATTTGAATCATATTTGGAACACGTAATATATACAAGAATAGAAAGCGACCTATGAAAAAAATCGCCGCTAGGTGGCGCAAGGATCGAGATATTCAAAAAATCGTATTTGTGATCCGATTTGGCTCATATTTGGAACACATAATACATGCAAGAATAGAAAGCGACCTATGAGAAAAAATAGCCGCTAGGTGGCGCAAGGATCGAGATATTCAAAAAAATCGTATTTGTGGTACGATTTGAATCATATTTGGAACACGTAATACATACAAGAATAGAAAGCGACCTATGAAAAAAATCGCCGCTAGGTGGGGCAAGGATCGTAATACATACAAGAATAGAAAGCGATCTATGAAAAAATCGCCGCTAGGTGGGGCAAGGATCGAGATATTCGCAAAAATCGTATTTTTGGTCCGATTTGGCTCATATTCGGAGCACATAATACATGCAAGAATAGAAAGTGACCTGTGAAAAAAGCGCCGCTAGGTGGCGCAAGGATCGAGATATTCAAAAAATCGTATTTGTGTTCCGATTTGGCTCATATTTGGAACACATAATACATGCAAGAATAGAAAGCGACCTGTGAAAAAAATAGCCGCTAGGTGGCGCAAGGATCGAGATATTCAAAAAAATCGTATTTGTGGTACGATTTGAATCATATTTGGAACACGTAATACATACAAGAATAGAAAGCGTCCTATGAAAAAAATCGCCGCTAGGTGGGGCAAGGATCTAGATATTCGCAAAAATCACCGCTAGGTGGCGCAAGGATCGAGATATTCAAAAAAATCGTATTTGTGGTACGATTTGAATCATATTTGGAACACGTAATACATACAAGAATAGAAAGCGACCTATGAAAAAAATCGCCGCTAGGTGGGGCAAGGATCGAGATATTCGCAAAAATCGCCGCTAGGTGGCGCAAGGATCGAGATATTCAAAAAAATCGTATTTGTGGTACGATTTGAATCATATTTGGAACACGTAATACATACAAGAATAGAAAGCGACCTATGAAAAAAATCGCCGCTAGGTGGCGCAAGGATCGAGATATTCAAAAAATCGTATTTGTGGTCCGATTTGGCTCATATTTGGAACACATAATACATGCAAGAATAGAAAGCGACCTGTGAAAAAAATAGCCGCTAGGTGGCGCAAGGATCGAGATATTCAAAAAAATCGTATTTGTGGTACGATTTGAATCATATTTGGAACACGTAATACATACAAGAATAGAAAGCGACCTATGAAAAAAATCGCCGCTAGGTGGGGCAAGGATCGAGATATTCGCAAAAATCTTATTTGTGGTCCGATTTGGCTCATATTTGGAGCACATAATACATGCAAGAATAGAAAGTGACCTGTGAAAAAAATCGCCGCTAGGTGGCGCAAGGATCGAGATATTCAAAAAAATCGTATTTGTGGTCCGATTTGAATCATATTTGGAACACGTAATTCATACAAGAATAGAAAGCGGCCTATGAAAAAAAGCGCTGCTAGGTAGTGCAAGGATCGAGATATTCTCAAAAATCGTATTTGTGGTCCGATTTGGCTCATATTTGGAACACGTAATACATACAAGAATAGAAAGCGACCTATGAAAAAAATCGCCGCTAGGTGGGGCAAGGATCGATATATTCACAAAAATCGTATTTGTAGTCCCATTTGGCTCATATTTGGATCGCATAATACATACAAGAATAGAAAGCGAGCTATGAAAAAAAATCGCCGCTAGGTGGCACAAGGATCGAGATATTCACAAAAATCGTATTTGTGGTCCGATTTGGCTCATATTTGGAACACGTAATACATACAAGAATAGAAAGCGACCTATGAAAAAAATCGCCGCTAGGTGGTGCAAGGATCGAGATATTCGCAAAAATCTTTTTTGTGGTCCGATTCGGCTCATATTTGGAGCACTTAATACATGCAAGAATAGAAAGTGACCTGTGAAAAAAATCGCCGCTAGGTGGCGCAAGGATCGAGATATTCACAAAAATCGTATTTGTGGTCCGATTTGGCTCATATTTGGACCGCATAACACGTACAAGAATAGAAAGCGACCTATGAAAAAAAATCGCCCAAAATCCTATTTGTGGTCCGATTTGGCCATACAAGAATAGAAAGCGACCTATGAAAAAAACGCCGCTAGGTGTGGCAAGGATCGAGATATTCACAAAAATCGTATTTGTAGTCCGATTTGGCTTATATTTGAAACACATAATACATACAAGAATAGCAAGCACCTGTGAAAAAAAATCGCCGCTAGGTGGTGCAAGGATCGAGATATTCACAAAAATCGTATTTGTGGTACGATTTGGCTCATATTTGGAACACGTAAGACATACAAGAATAGAAAGCGACCTATGAAAAAAATCGGCGCTAGGTGGCGCAAGGATCGAGATATTCAAAAAATCGTATTTGTGGTCGGATTTGGCTCATATTTGGAACACATAATACATGCAAGTATAGAAAGCGACCTATGAAAAAATCGCCGCTAGGTGGCGCAAGGATCGAGATATTCAAAAAATCGTATTTGTGGTCCGATTTGGCTCATATTTGGAGCACATAATACATGCAAGAATAGAAAGTGACCTGTGAAAAAAATCGCCGCTAGGTGGCGCAAGGATCGAGATATTCAAAAAAATCGTATTTGTGGTACGATTTGAATCATATTTGGTGCACATAATACATGCAAGAATAGAAAGCGACCTATGAAAAAAATCGCCGCTTGGTTGCGCAAGGATCGAGATATTCAAAAAATCGTATTTGTGGTCGGATTTGGCTCATATTTGGAACATATAATACATGCAAGTATAGAAAGCGACCTATGCAAAAATCGCCGCTAGGTGGCGCAAGGATCGAGATATTCACAAAAATCGTATTTGTGGTCCGATTTGGCTCATATTTGGAACACATAATACATGCAAGAATAGAAAGCGACCTGTGAAAAAAATCGCTGCTAGGTGGTGCAAGGATCGAGATATTCACAAAAATCGTATTTGTTGTCCGATTTGGCTCATATTTGGAACACGTAATACATACAAGAATAGAAAGCGACCTATGAAAAAATCGCCGCTAGGTGGGGCAAGGATCGAGATATTCGCAAAAATCGTATTTTTGGTCCGATTTGGCTCATATTCGGAGCACATAATACATGCAAGAATAGAAAGTGACCTGTGAAAAAAATCGCCGCTAGGTGGCGCAAGGATCGAGATATTCAAAAAATCGTATTTGTGGTCCTATTTGGCTCATATTTGGAACACATAATACATGCAAGAATAGAAAGCGACCTGTGAAAAAAATAGCCGCTAGGTGGCGCAAGGATCGAGATATTCAAAAAAATCGTATTTGTGGTACGACTTGAATCATATTTGGAACACGAAATACATACAAGAATAGAAAGCGACCTATGAAAAAATCGCCGCTAGGTGGGGCAAGGATCGAGATATTCGCAAAAATCGCCGCTAGGTGGCGCAAGGATCGAGATATTCAAAAAAATCGTATTTGTGGTACGATTTGAATCACATTTGGAACACGTAATACATACAAGAATAGAAAGCGACCTATGAAAAAAAACGCCGCTAGGTGGCGCAAGGATCGAGATATTCAAAAAATCGTATTTGTGGTCCGATTTGGCTCATATTTGGAACACATAATACATGCAAGAATAGAAAAAGGATCGAGATATTCAAAAAAAATCGTATTTGTGGTACGATTTGAATCATATTTGGAACACGTAATACATACAAGAATAGAAAGCGACCTATGAAAAAAATCGCCGCTAGGTGGGGCAAGGATCGAGATATTCGCAAAAATCGTATTTGTGGTCCGATTTGGCTCATATTTGGAGCACATAATACATGCAAGAATAGAAAGTGACCTGTGGAAAAAATCGCCGCTAGGTGGCGCAAGGATCGAGATATTCAAAAAAATCGTATTTGTGGTACGATTTGAATCATATTTGGAACACGTAATACATACAAGAATAGAAAGCGACCTATGAAAAAAATCGCTGCTAGGTAGTGCAAGGATCGAGATATTCTCAAAAATCGTATTTGTGGTCCGATTTGGCTCATATTTGGAGCACGTAATACATACAAGAATAGAAAGCGACCTATGAAAAAAATCGCCGCTAGGTGGGGCAAGGATCGATATATTCACAAAAATCGTATTTGTAGTCCCATTTAGCTCATATTTGGATCGCATAATACATACAACAATAGAAAGCGAGCTATGAAAAAAAATCGCCGCTAGGTGGCACAAGGATCGAGATATTCACAAAAATCGTATTTGTGGTCCGATTTGGCTCATATTTGGAACACGTAATACATACAAGAATAGAAAGCGACCTATGAAAAAAATCGCCACTAGGTGGTGCAAGGATCGAGATATTCGCAAAAATCTTTTTTGTGGTCCGATTTGGCTCATATTTGGAGCACTTAATACATGCAAGAATAGAAAGTGACCTGTGAAAAAAATCGCCGCTAGGTGGCGCATGGATCGAGATATTCAAAAAAATCGTATTTGTGGTCCGATTTGGCTCATATTTGGAACACGTAATACATACAAGAATAGAAAGCGATCTATGACAAAAAATCGCCGCTAGGTGGGGCAAGTATCGAGATATTCACAAAAATAGTATTTGTAGTCCGATTTGGCTCATATTTGGATCGCATAATACGTTCAAGAATAGAAAGTGACCTGTGAAAAAAATCGCCGCTAGGTGGCGCAAGGATCGAGATATTCAAAAAAATCGTATTTGTGGTACGATTTGAATCATATTTGGAACACGTAATACATACAAGAATAGAAACCGACCTATGAAAAAAATCGCTGCTAGGTAGTGCAAGGATCGAGATATTCTCAAAAATCGTATTTGTGGTCCGATTTGGCTCATATTTGGAACACGTAATACATACAAGAATAGAAAGCGACCTATGAAAAAAATCGCCGCTAGGTGGGGCAAGGATCGATATATTCACAAAAATCGTATTTGTAGTCCCATTTGGCTTATATTTGAAACACATAATACATACAAGAATAGCAAGAACCTGTGAAAAAAATTGCCGCTAGGTGGCGCAAGGGTCGAGATATTCACAAAAATCGTATTTGTGGTACGATTTGAATCATATTTGGAACACGTAATACATACAAGGATAGAAAGCGACCTATGAAAAAAATCGCCGCTAGGTGGCGCAAGGATCGAGATATTCAAAAAATCGTATTTGTGGTCCGATTTGGCTCATATTTGGAACACATAATACATGCAAGAATAGAAAGCGACCTATGACAAAAAATTGCTGCTAGGTGGTGCAAGTATCGAGCTATTCACAAAAATAGTATTTGTAGTCCGATTTGGCTCATATTTGGATCGCATAATACGTACAAGAATAGAAAGCGACCTATGAAAAAAATCGCCGCTAGGTGGGGCAAGGATCGATATATTCACAAAAATCTTATTTGTAGTCCCATTTGGCTCATATTTGGATCGCATAATACATACACGAATAGAAAGCGAGCTATGAAAAAAAATCGCCGCTAGGTGGCACAAGGATCGAGATATTCACAAAAATCGTATTTGTGGTCCGATTTGGCTCATATTTGGAACACATAATACATGCAAGAATAGAAAGCGACCTATGACAAAAAATCGCTGCTAGGTGGTGCAAGTATCGAGATATTCACAAAAATAGTATTTGTAGTCCGATTTGGCTCATATTTGGATCGCATAATACATACAAGGATAGACAGCGACCTATGAAAAAAAGCGCCGCTAGGTGGCGCAAGGATCGAGTTATTAAAAAAATCGTATTTGTGGTCCGATTTGGCTCATATTTGGAACACATAATACATGCAAGAATAGAAAGCGACCTGTGAAAAAAATCGCCGCTAGGTGGTGCAAGGATCGAGATATTCGCAAAAATCTTATTTGTGGTCCGATTTGGCTCATATTTGGAGCACTTAATACATGCAAGAATAGAAAGTGGCCTGTGAAAAAAATCGCCGCTAGGTGGCGCAAGGATCGAGATATTCAAAAAAATCGTATTTGTGGTCCGATTTGGCTCATATCTGGAACACGTAATACATACAAGAATAGAAAGCGACCTATGACAAAAAATCGCTGCTAGGTGGTGCAAGGATCGAGATATTCGCAAAAATCTTATTTGTGGTCCGATTTGGCTCATATTTGGAACACGTAATACATACAAGAATAGAAAGCGACCTATGAAAATAATCGCCGCTAAGTGGCGCAAGGATCGAGATATTCACAAAAATCGTATTTGTAGTCCGATTTGGCTCATATTTGGATCGCATAACACGTACAAGAATAGAAAGCGACCTATGAAAAAAAATCGCCGCTAGGTGGTGCAAGTATCGAGATATTCACAAAAATCGTATTTGTGGTACGATTTGGCTCATATTTGGAGCACTTAATACATGCAAGAATAGAAAGTGGCCTGTGAAAAAAATCGCCGCTAGGTGGCGCAAGGATCGAGATATTCAAAAAAATCGTATTTGTGGTCCGATTTGGCTCATATCTGGAACACGTAATACATACAAGAATAGAAAGTGACCTGTGAAAAAAATCGCCGCTAGGTGGCGCAAGGATCGAGATATTCACAAAAATCGTATTTGTGGTCCGATTTGGCTCATATTTGGACCGCATAACACGTACAAGAATAGAAAGCGACCTATGAAAAAAAATCGCCCAAAATCCTATTTGTGGTCCGATTTGGCCATACAAGAATAGAAAGCGACCTATGAAAAAAACGCCGCTAGGTGTGGCAAGGATCGAGATATTCACAAAAATCGTATTTGTAGTCCGATTTGGCTTATATTTGAAACACATAATACATACAAGAATAGCAAGCACCTGTGAAAAAAAATCGCCGCTAGGTGGTGCAAGGATCGAGATATTCACAAAAATCGTATTTGTGGTACGATTTGGCTCATATTTGGAACACGTAAGACATACAAGAATAGAAAGCGACCTATGAAAAAAATCGGCGCTAGGTGGCGCAAGGATCGAGATATTCAAAAAATCGTATTTGTGGTCGGATTTGGCTCATATTTGGAACACATAATACATGCAAGTATAGAAAGCGACCTATGAAAAAATCGCCGCTAGGTGGCGCAAGGATCGAGATATTCAAAAAATCGTATTTGTGGTCCGATTTGGCTCATATTTGGAGCACATAATACATGCAAGAATAGAAAGTGACCTGTGAAAAAAATCGCCGCTAGGTGGCGCAAGGATCGAGATATTCAAAAAAATCGTATTTGTGGTACGATTTGAATCATATTTGGTGCACATAATACATGCAAGAATAGAAAGCGACCTATGAAAAAAATCGCCGCTTGGTTGCGCAAGGATCGAGATATTCAAAAAATCGTATTTGTGGTCGGATTTGGCTCATATTTGGAACATATAATACATGCAAGTATAGAAAGCGACCTATGCAAAAATCGCCGCTAGGTGGCGCAAGGATCGAGATATTCACAAAAATCGTATTTGTGGTCCGATTTGGCTCATATTTGGAACACATAATACATGCAAGAATAGAAAGCGACCTGTGAAAAAAATCGCTGCTAGGTGGTGCAAGGATCGAGATATTCACAAAAATCGTATTTGTTGTCCGATTTGGCTCATATTTGGAACACGTAATACATACAAGAATAGAAAGCGACCTATGAAAAAATCGCCGCTAGGTGGGGCAAGGATCGAGATATTCGCAAAAATCGTATTTTTGGTCCGATTTGGCTCATATTCGGAGCACATAATACATGCAAGAATAGAAAGTGACCTGTGAAAAAAATCGCCGCTAGGTGGCGCAAGGATCGAGATATTCAAAAAATCGTATTTGTGGTCCTATTTGGCTCATATTTGGAACACATAATACATGCAAGAATAGAAAGCGACCTGTGAAAAAAATAGCCGCTAGGTGGCGCAAGGATCGAGATATTCAAAAAAATCGTATTTGTGGTACGACTTGAATCATATTTGGAACACGAAATACATACAAGAATAGAAAGCGACCTATGAAAAAATCGCCGCTAGGTGGGGCAAGGATCGAGATATTCGCAAAAATCGCCGCTAGGTGGCGCAAGGATCGAGATATTCAAAAAAATCGTATTTGTGGTACGATTTGAATCACATTTGGAACACGTAATACATACAAGAATAGAAAGCGACCTATGAAAAAAAACGCCGCTAGGTGGCGCAAGGATCGAGATATTCAAAAAATCGTATTTGTGGTCCGATTTGGCTCATATTTGGAACACATAATACATGCAAGAATAGAAAAAGGATCGAGATATTCAAAAAAATCGTATTTGTGGTACGATTTGAATCATATTTGGAACACGTAATACATACAAGAATAGAAAGCGACCTATGAAAAAAATCGCCGCTAGGTGGGGCAAGGATCGAGATATTCGCAAAATCGTATTTGTGGTCCGATTTGGCTCATATTTGGAGCACATAATACATGCAAGAATAGAAAGTGACCTGTGGAAAAAATCGCCGCTAGGTGGCGCAAGGATCGAGATATTCAAAAAAATCGTATTTGTGGTACGATTTGAATCATATTTGGAACACGTAATACATACAAGAATAGAAAGCGACCTATGAAAAAAATCGCTGCTAGGTAGTGCAAGGATCGAGATATTCTCAAAAATCGTATTTGTGGTCCGATTTGGCTCATATTTGGAGCACGTAATACATACAAGAATAGAAAGCGACCTATGAAAAAAATCGCAGCTAGGTGGGGCAAGGATCGATATATTCACAAAAATCGTATTTGTAGTCCCATTTAGCTCATATTTGGATCGCATAATACATACAACAATAGAAAGCGAGCTATGAAAAAAAATCGCCGCTAGGTGGCACAAGGATCGAGATATTCACAAAAATCGTATTTGTGGTCCGATTTGGCTCATATTTGGAACACGTAATACATACAAGAATAGAAAGCGACCTATGAAAAAAAATCGCCACTAGGTGGTGCAAGGATCGAGATATTCGCAAAAATCTTTTTTGTGGTCCGATTTGGCTCATATTTGGAGCACTTAATACATGCAAGAATAGAAAGTGACCTGTGAAAAAAATCGCCGCTAGGTGGCGCATGGATCGAGATATTCAAAAAAATCGTATTTGTGGTCCGATTTGGCTCATATTTGGAACACGTAATACATACAAGAATAGAAAGCGATCTATGACAAAAAATCGCCGCTAGGTGGGGCAAGTATCGAGATATTCACAAAAATAGTATTTGTAGTCCGATTTGGCTCATATTTGGATCGCATAATACGTTCAAGAATAGAAAGTGACCTGTGAAAAAAATCGCCGCTAGGTGGCGCAAGGATCGAGATATTCAAAAAAATCGTATTTGTGGTACGATTTGAATCATATTTGGAACACGTAATACATACAAGAATAGAAAGCGACCTATGAAAAAAATCGCTGCTAGGTAGTGCAAGGATCGAGATATTCTCAAAAATCGTATTTGTGGTCCGATTTGGCTCATATTTGGAACACGTAATACATACAAGAATAGAAAGCGACCTATGAAAAAAATCGCCGCTAGGTGGGGCAAGGATCGATATATTCACAAAAATCGTATTTGTAGTCCCATTTGGCTTATATTTGAAACACATAATACATACAAGAATAGCAAGAACCTGTGAAAAAAATTGCCGCTAGGTGGCGCAAGGGTCGAGATATTCACAAAAATCGTATTTGTGGTACGATTTGAATCATATTTGGAACACGTAATACATACAAGGATAGAAAGCGACCTATGAAAAAAATCGCCGCTAGGTGGCGCAAGGATCGAGATATTCAAAAAATCGTATTTGTGGTCCGATTTGGCTCATATTTGGAACACATAATACATGCAAGAATAGAAAGCGACCTATGACAAAACATCGCTGCTAGGTGGTGCAAGTATCGAGCTATTCACAAAAATAGTATTTGTAGTCCGATTTGGCTCATATTTGGATCGCATAATACGTACAAGAATAGAAAGCGACCTATGAAAAAAATCGCCGCTAGGTGGGGCAAGGATCGATATATTCACAAAAATCGTATTTGTAGTCCCATTTGGCTCATATTTGGATCGCATAATACATACACGAATAGAAAGCGAGCTATGAAAAAAAATCGCCGCTAGGTGGCACAAGGATCGAGATATTCACAAAAATCGTATTTGTGGTCCGATTTGGCTCATATTTGGAACACATAATACATGCAAGAATAGAAAGCGACCTATGACAAAAAATCGCTGCTAGGTGGTGCAAGTATCGAGATATTCACAAAAATAGTATTTGTAGTCCGATTTGGCTCATATTTGGATCGCATAATACATACAAGGATAGACAGCGACCTATGAAAAAAAGCGCCGCTAGGTGGCGCAAGGATCGAGTTATTAAAAAAATCGTATTTGTGGTCCGATTTGGCTCATATTTGGAACACATAATACATGCAAGAATAGAAAGCGACCTGTGAAAAAAATCGCCGCTAGGTGGTGCAAGGATCGAGATATTCGCAAAAATCTTATTTGTGGTCCGATTTGGCTCATATTTGGAGCACTTAATACATGCAAGAATAGAAAGTGGCCTGTGAAAAAAATCGCCGCTAGGTGGCGCAAGGATCGAGATATTCAAAAAAATCGTATTTGTGGTCCGATTTGGCTCATATCTGGAACACGTAATACATACAAGAATAGAAAGCGACCTATGACAAAAAATCGCTGCTAGGTGGTGCAAGGATCGAGATATTCGCAAAAATCTTATTTGTGGTCCGATTTGGCTCATATTTGGAGCACTTAATACATGCAAGAATAGAAAGTGACTGTGAAAAAAATCGCCGCTAGGTGGCGCAAGGATCGTGATATTCAAAAAAATCGTATTTGTGGTCCGATTTGGCTCATATTTGGAACACGTAATACGTACAATAGAAAGCGACCTGTGAAAAAAATCGCCGCTAGGTGGGGCAAGGATCGATATATTCACAAAAATCTTATTTGTAGTCCCATTTGGCTTATATTTGAAACACATAATACATACAAGAATAGCAAGAACCTGTGAAAAAAATTGTCGCTAGGTGGCGCAAGGGTCGAGATATTCACAAAAATCGTATTTGTGGTCCAATTTGGCTCATATTTGGAACACGTAATACATACAAGAATAGAAAGCGACCTATGAAAAAAATCGCCGCTAGGTGGCGCAAGGATCGAGAAATTCAAAAAATCGTATTTGTGGTCCGATTTGGCTCATATTTGGTGCACATAATACATGCAAGAATAGAAAGCGACCTATGACAAAAAATCGCTGCTAGGTGGTGAAAGTATCGAGATATTCACAAAAATAGTATTTGTAGTCCGATTTGGCTCATATTTGGATCGCATAATACATACAAGAATAGAAAGCGAGCTATGAAAAAAAATCGCCGCTAGGTGGCACAAGGATCGAGATATTCACAAAAATCGTATTTGTGGTCCGATTTGGCTCATATTTGGTGCACATAATACATGCAAGAATAGAAAGCGACCTATGACAAAAAATCGCTGCTAGGTGGTGAAAGTATCGAGATATTCACAAAAATAGTATTTGTAGTCCGATTTAGCTCATATTTGGATCGCATAATACATACAAGAATAGAAAGCGAGCTATGAAAAAAAATCGCCGCTAGGTGGCACAAGGATCGAGATATTCACAAAAATCTTATTTGTGGTCCGATTTGGCTCATATCTGGAACACGTAATACATACAAGAATAGAAAGCGACCTATGACAAAAAATCGCTGCTAGGTGGTGCAAGGATCGAGATATTCGCAAAAATCTTATTTGTGGTCCGATTTGGCTCATATTTGGAGCACTTAATACATGCAAGAATAGAAAGTGACCTGTGAAAAAAATCGCCGCTAGGTGGCGCAAGGATCGAGATATTGAAAAAAATCGTATTTGTGGTCCGATTTGGCTCATATTTGGAACACGTAATACATACAAGAATAGAAAGCGGCCTATGACAAAAAATCGCTGCTAGGTGGTGCAAGGATCGAGATATTCGCAAAAATCTTATTTGTGGTCCGATTTGGCTCATATTTGGAGCACTTAATACATGCAAGAATAGAAAGTGACCTGTGAAAAAAACCGCCGCTAGGTGGCGCAAGGATCGAGATATTCAAAAAAATCGGATTTGTGGTCCGATTTGGCTCATATTTGGAACACGTAATATATACAAGAATAGAAAGCGACCTATGAAAAAAATCGCCGCTAGGTGGCGCAAGGATCGAGATATTCACAAAAATCGTATTTGTAGTACGATTTGAATCATATTTGGAACACATAATACATGCAAGAATAGAAAGCGACCTGTGAAAAATCGCCGCTAGGTGGCGCAAGGATCGAGATATTCAAAAAAGTCGTATTTGTGGTCCGATTGGGCTCATATTTGGAACACATAATACATACAAGAATAGAAAGCGACCTATGAGAAAAAATCGCTGCTAGGTGGTGCAAGGATCGAGATATTTGCAAAAATCGTATTTGTGGTCCGATTTGGCTCATATTTGGAACACGTAATACATACAAGAATAGAAAGCGACCTATGAAAAAAATCGCCGCTAGGTGGCGCAAGGATCGAGATATTCACAAAAATCGTATTTGTAGTACGATTTGAATCATATTTGGAACACATAATACATGCAAGAATAGAAAGCGACCTGTGAAAAATCGCCGCTAGGTGGCGCAAGGATCGAGATATTCAAAAAAGTCGTATTTGTGGTCCGATTGGGCTCATATTTGGATCGCATAACACGTACAAGAATAGAAAGCGACCTATGAAAAAAATCGCCGCTAGGTGGCACAAGGATCGAGATATTCACAAAAATCCTATTTGTGGTCCGATTTGGCTCATATTTGGAAAACATAATACATACATGAATAGAAAACGGTCTGTGAAAAAATCGCCGCTAGGTGGCGCAAGGAGCGAGGTATTCAAAAAACTCCTATTTGTGTTCCGATTTGGTCCATATTTGGAACACGTAATACATACATGAATAGAAAGCAACCTATGATGTCAGGTTTGGCTCATAATTGGAAAAAATATTACATTCAGTCCGGTAGAAGTGACACCAAAATATTTTGTAGTTCGGAGAGGGACAAGCATACGTGACACAGAGTCGAGTAAAGTCTGTGGAAGGATTGTGTATTGAATACTTAGATTGTAACAAATTGTTAGGAAAGAGTCCTTGTAATAATGAGTCACTAAATGAACTAAATAGAATGAGAAATAATAGGCAATTATATAAAGACTAAAAACATCAAAATAAAATAGTTAAAAAAAAAAATTTAAGTTATCCTTAGGCTTTCCAATATGTGTCTTGTTGTTTCTCGCTTTTCTTAATCTATAATTTTCGCATTTTCAAAATCAGCACTTGTCAACTTATGCTGTGATAACGCTGTGCTGGTCTTTTGTTTTTAAACGGTTTTATTTAGCTTGACTTGACAAGCTGGTTGGTTGGCTGGCACGAATTTTGTAATTGAAATTTGAATAACTTCCCGATTGGTTACAAGCTTGAAACTTGGAATATAGTTCAGGACCCGATGACAATGCAGTAATAAGAAAAAAAAAATCGCCGCTAGGTAGCGCACGGATCGAGATATTCACAAAAATCGTATTTGTAGTCCCATTTGGCTTATATTTGAAACACATAATACATACAAGAATAGCAAGCACCTGTGAAAAAAATTGCCGCTAGGTGGCGCAAGGATCGAGATATTCACAAAAATCGTATTTGTGGTACGATTTGAATCATGTTTGGAACACGTAATACATACAAGAATAGAAAGCGACCTATGAAAAAATCGCCGCTAGGTGGCGCAAGGATCGAGATATTGAAAAAATCGTATTTGTGGTCCAATTTGGCTCATATTTGGAACACATTATACATACATGAATAGAAAACGGTCTGTGAAAAAATCGCCGCTAGGTGGCGCAAGGAACGAGGTATTAAAAAAACTCCTATTTGTGGTCCGATTTGGTCCATATTTGGAACACGTAATGCATACATGAATAGAAAGCAACCTATGATGTCAGGTTTGGCTCATAATTGGAAAAAATATTACATTCAGTCCGGTAGAAGTGACACCAAAATATATTGTAGTTCGGAGAGGGACAAGCATACGTGGCACAGAGTCGAGTAAAGTCTTTGGAAGGATTGTGTATTGAATACTTAGATTGTAACAAATTGTTAGGAAAGAGTCCTTGTAATAATGAGTCACTAAATGAATTAAATAGAATGAGAAATAATAGGCACCTATATAAAGACTAAAAACTTGAAAATAAAATAGTTAAAAAAAAATTTTAAGTTATCCTTAGGCTTTCCAATGTGTATCTTGTTGTTTCTCACTTTTCTTAATCTATAGTTTTCGCATTTTCAAAATCAGCACTTGTCAACATGTATGCTGTGATATCGCTGTGCTGGTCTTTTGTTTTTAAACGATTTTTTTTAGCTTGACTTGACAAGCTGGTTGGTTGGCTGGCACGAATTTTGTAATTGAAATTTGAATAACTTCCCGATTGGCTACAAGCTTGAAACTTGGAATATAGTTCAGGACCCGATGACAATGCAATAATAAGAAAAAAATTGCCGCTAGGTGGCGCAAGGATCGAGATATTCAAAAAATCGTATTTGTGGTCCGATTTGGCTCATATTTGGATCGCATAACACGTACAAGAATAGAAAGCGACCTATGAAAAAAAATCGCCGCTAGGATCGAGATATTCAAAAAAATTGTATTTGTGATCCGATTTGGTTCATATTTGGAACACATAATACATACGAGAATAGAAAGCGACCTATGAGAAAAAATCGCTGCTAGGTGGTGCAAGTATCGAGATATTCACAAAAATCTTATTTGTAGTCCGATTTGGCTCATATTTGGAACACGTAATACATACAGGAATAGAAAGCGACCTATGAGAAAAATCGCCGCTAAGTGGCGCAAGGATCGAGATGTTCGCAAAAATCGTATTTGTGGTCCGATTTGGCTCATGTTTGAAACACATAATACATGCAAGTATAGAAAGCCACAAAAATCGTATTTGTGGTCCGATTTGGCTCATATTTGGATCGCATAATACATACAAGAATAGAAAGCGACTTATGAAAAAAAGCGCCGCTAAGGTGCACAAGGATCGAGATGTTCGCAAAAATCGTATTTGTGGTCCGATTTGGCTCATGTTTGAAACACATAATACATGCAAGTATAGAAAGCCACAAAAACCGTATTTGTGGTCCGATTTGGCTCATATTTGGAACACGTAATACATACAAGAATAGAAAGCGACCTATGAAAAAAACCGCCGCTAGGTGGCGCAAGGATCGAGATATTCAAAAAAATCGTATTTGTGGTCCGATTTGGCTCATATTTGGAACACATAATACATACGAGAATAGAAAGCGACCTATGAGAAAAAATCGCTGCTAGGTGGTGCAAGTATCGAGATATTCACAAAAATCGTATTTGTAGTCCGATTTGGCTCATATTTGGGTCGCATAATACATACAAGAATAGAATGACGAAAAAAAATCGCCGCTAGGTGGCGCAAGGATAGAGATATTCACAAAAATCGTATTTGTGGTACGATTTGAATCATATTTGGAACACGTAATACATACAAGAATAGAAAGCGACCTATGAAAAAAATCGCCGCTAGGTGGCGCAAGGATAGATATTCAAAAAATCGTATTTGTGGTCCGATTTGGCTCATATTTGGAACACATAATACATGCAAGAATAGAAAGCGAACTGTGAAAAAAATCGCCGCTAGGTGGCGCAAGGATCGAGATATTCAAAAAATCGTATTTGTGGTCCGATTTGGCTCATATTTGGAACACGTAATACATACAAGAATAGAAAGCGACCTATGAAAAAAACCGCCGCTAGGTGGCGCAAGGATCGAGATATTCGAAAAATCGTATTTGTGGTCCGATTTGGCTCATATTTGGAACACGTAATATATACAAGAATAGAAAGCGACCTATGAGAAAAAATCGCTGCTAGGTGGTGCAAGGATCGAGATATTCACAAAAATCGTATTTGTGGTCCGATATGGCTCATATTTGGAACACATAATACATGCAAGAATAGAAAGCGAACTGTGAAAAAATTCGCCGCTAAGTGGCGCAAGGATCGAGATATTCAAAAAATCGTATTTGTGGTCCGATTTGGCTCATATTTGGAACACATAATACATGCAAGAATGAGAAAAAATCGCTGCTAGGTGGTGCAAGGATCGAGATATTCACACAAATCGTATTTGTAGTCCGATTTGCCTCATATTTGGATCGCATAACACGTACAACAATAGAAAGCGACCTATGAAAAAAAAATCGCCGCTAGGATCGAGGTATTCACAAAAATCGTATTTGTAGTCCGATTTGGCTCATATTTGGAACACGTAATACATACAAGAATAGAAAGCGACCTATGAAAAAAATCGCCGCTAAGTGGCGCAAGGATCGAGATATTCGCGAAAATCGTATTTGTGGTCCGATTTGGCTCATATTTGGAACACATAATACATACATGAATAGAAAACGGTCTGTGAAAAAATCGCCGCTAGGTGGCGCAAGGAACGAGGTATTCAAAAAACTCCTATTTGTGGTCCGATTTGGTCCATATTTGGAACACGTAATACATACATGAATAGAAAGCAACCTATGATGTCAGGTTTGGCTCATAATTGGAAAAAATATTACATTCAGTCCGCTAGAAGTGACACCAAAATATTTTGTAGTTCGGAGAGGGACAAGCATACGTGGCACAGAGTCGAGTAAAGTCTTTGGAAGGATTGTGTATTGAATACTTAGATTGTAACAAATTGTTAGGAAAGAGTCCTTGTAATAATGAGTCACTAAATGAACTAAATAGAATGAGAAATAATAGGCAATTATATAAAGACTAAAAACTTCAAAATAAAATAGTTAAAAAAAAAATTTTAAGTTATCCTTAGGCTTTCCAATATGTATCTTGTTGTTTCTCGCTTTTTTTAATCTATAATTTCCGCATTTTCAAAATCAGCACTTGTAAACATATGCTGTGATATCGCTGTGCTGGTCTTTTGTTTTTAAACGATTTTATTTAGCTTGACTTGACAAGCTGGTTGGTTGGCTGGCACGAATTTTGTAATTGAAATTTGAATAACTTCCCGATTGGTTACAAGCTTGAAACTTGGAATATAGTTCAGGACCCGATGACAAAGCAATAATAACAAAAAAATCGCTGCTATGTGGTGCAAGTATCGAGATATTCACAAAAATCGTATTTGTAGTCCGATTTGGCTCATATTTGGGTCGCATAATACATACAAGAATAGAATGAATGAAAAAAAATCGCCGCTAGGTGGCACAAGGATCGAGATATTCACAAAAATCGTATTTGTAGTCCGATTTGGTTTATATTTGGAACACGTAATACATACAAGAATAGAAAGCGACCTATGAAAAAAAGCGCCGCTAAGTGGCGCAAGGATCGAGATATTCGCAAAAATCGTATTTGTGGTCCGATTTGGCTCATGTTTGGAACACATAATACATGCAAGTATAGAAAGCCACAAAAATCGTATTCGTATGTTTGGAACACATAATACATGCAAGAATAGAAAGCGACCTGTGAAAAAAATCGCCGCTAGGTGGCGCAAGGATCGAGATATTCAAAAAGATCGTATTTGTTATCCGATATGGCTCATATTTGGAACACATAATACATACAAGAATAGAAAGCGACCTATGAGAAAAAAAACGCTGCTAGGTGGTGCAAGGATCGAGGTATTCACAAAAATCATATTTGTAGTCCGATTTGGCTCATATTTGGATCGCATAACACGTACAAGAATAGAAAGCGACCTATGAAAAAAAATCGCCGCTAGGATCGAGATATTCTAAAAAATCGTATTTGTGGGCCGATTTGGCTCATATTTGGAACACATAATACATACGAGAATAGAAAGCGACCTATGAGAAAAAATCGCTGCTAGGTGTTGCAAGTATCGAGATATTCACAAAAATCGTATTTGTAGTCCGATTTGGCTCATATTTGGGTCGCATAATACATACAAGAATAGAATGACTGAAAAAAAATCGCCGAAAAGGTGGCACAAAGATCGAGGTATTCACAAAAATCATATTTGTAGTCCGATTTGGCTCATATTTGGAACACGTAATACATACAAGAATAGAAAGCGACCTATGAAAAAAATCGCCGCTAAGT
The DNA here is from genome assembly GCF_040869045.1 of Eurosta solidaginis. Lineage (NCBI taxonomy): Eukaryota > Metazoa > Arthropoda > Insecta > Diptera > Tephritidae > Eurosta > Eurosta solidaginis. Next base: position 217,682 of record NW_027136954.1, read on the forward strand.
GGCGCAAGGATCGAGATATTCGCAAAAATCGTATTTGTGGTCCGATTTGGCTCATGTTTGGAACACATAATACATGCAAGTATAGAAAGCACCTGTGAAAAAAGTTGCCGCTAGGTGGCGCAAGGATCGAGATATTCACAAAAATCGTATTTGTGGTACGATTTGAATCATATTTGGAACACGTAATACATACAAGAATAGAAAGCGACCTATGAAAAAAATCGCCGCTAGGTGGCGCAAGGATCGAGATATTCAAAAAATCGTATTTGTGGTCCGATTTGGCTCATATTTGGAACACATAATACATGCAAGAATAGAAAGCGAACTGTGAAAAAAATCGCCGCTAGGTGGCGCAAGGATCGAGATATTCAAAAAAATCATATTTGTGGTCCGATTTGGCTCATATTTGGAACACATAATACATACAAGAATAGAAAGCGACCTATGAGAAAAAATCGCTGCTAGGTGGTGCAAGGCACGAGATATTCACAAACATCTTATTTGTGGTCCGATTTGGCTCATATTTGGAACACATAATACATACAAGAATAGAAAGCGACCTATGAGAAAAAAATCGCTGCTAGGTGGTGCAAGGATCGAGATATTCACAAAAATCGTATTTGTAGTCCGATTTGGCTCATATTTGGATCGCATAACACATACAAGAATAGAAAGCGACTTATGAAAAAAAAATCGCCGCTAGGTGGCACAATGATCGAGATATTCACAAAAATCCTATTTGTGGTCCGATTTAGCTTATATTTGGAACACATAATACATACATGAATAGAAAACGGTCTGTGAAAAAATCGCCGCTAGGTGGCGCAAGGAACGAGGTATTCAAAAAACTCCTATTTGTGGTCCGATTTGGTCCATAATTGAAACACGTAATACATACATGAATAGAAAGCAACCTATGATGTCAGATTTGGCTCATAATTGGAAACAATATTACATTCAGTCCGGTAGAAGTGACACCAAAATATTTTGTAGTTCGGAGAGGGACAAGCATACGTGGCACAGAGTCGAGTAAAGTCTTTAGAAGGATTGTGTATTGAATACTTAGATTGTAACAAATTCTTAGGAAAGAGTCCTTGTAATAATAAGTCACTAAATGAGCTAAATAGAATGAGAAATAATAGGCAATTATATAAAGACTAAAAACTTCAAAATAAAATAGTTAAAAAAACATTTTAAGTTATCCTTAGGCTTTCCAATATGTATCTTGTTGTTTCTCGCTTTTCTTAATCTATAATTTTCGCAATTTCAAAATCAGCTGTATGACCACTTGTCAACATATGCTGTGATAACGCTGTGCTAGTCTTTTGTTTTTAAACGATTTTATTTAGCTTGACTTGACAAGCTGGTTGGTTGGCTGGCACGAATTTTGTAATTGAAATTTGAATAACTTCCCGATTGGCTACAAGCTTGAAACTTGGAATATAGTTCAGGACCCGATGACAATGCAATAATAAAAAAAAAATTGCCGCTAGGTGGCGCAAGGATCGAGATATTCACACAAATCGTATTTGTAGTCCCATTTGGCTTATATTTGAAACACATAATACACACAAGAATAGCAAGCACCTGTGAAAAAAAAAATTGCCGCTAGGTGGCGCAAGGATCGAGATATTCACAAAAAGCGTATTTGTGGTACGATTTCAATCATATTTGGAACACGTAATACATACAAGAATAGAAAGCGACCTATGATAAAAATCGCCGCTAGGTGGCGCAAGGATCGAGATATTCAAAAAATCGTATTTGTGGTCCGATTTGGCTCATATTTGGAACACATAATACATGCAAGAATAGAAAGCGACCTATGAAAAAAGCGCCGCTAGGATCGAGATATTCAAAAAAATCGTATTTGTGGTCCGATTTGGCTCATATTTGGAACACATAATACACACGAGAATAGAAATCGACCTATGAGAAAAAATCGCTGCTAGGTGGTGCAAGTAACGAGATATTCACAAAAATCGTATTTGTAGTCCGATTTGGCTCATATTTGGGTCGCATAATACATACAAGAATAGAAAGCGACCTATGAAAAAAAATCGCCGCTAGGTTGCACAAGGATCGAGATATTCACAAAAACCGTATTTGTGGTCCGATTTGGCTCATATTTGGAAAACGTAATACATACAAGAATAGAAAGCGACACATAATAATTGCCGCTAGGTGGCGCAAGGATCGAGATATTCACAAAAAGCGTATTTGTGGTACGATTTCAATCATATTTGGAACACGTATTACATACAAGAATAGAAAGCGACCTATGATAAAAATCGCCGCTAGGTGGCAAACGGATCGAGATATTCGCAAAAATCGTATTTGTGGTCCGATTTGGCTCATATTTGGAACACATAATACATGCAAGAATAGAAAGCGACCTGTGAAAAAAATCGCCGCTAGGTGGCGCAAGGATCGAGATATTCAAAAAGATCGTATTTGTGGTCCGATATGGCTCATATTTGGAACACGTAATAAAAAATCGTATATAATATCGTAATAAAACACGTAATACATACAAGAATAGAAAGCGACCTATGAAAAAAATCACCGCTAGGTGGCACAAGGATCGAGATATTCACAAAAATCCTATTTGTGGTCCGATTTAGCTTATATTTGGAACACAGAATACATACATGAATAGAAAACGGTCTGTGAAAAAATCGCCGCTAGGTGGCGCAAGGAACGAGGTATTCAAAAAACTCCTATTTGTGGTCCGACTTGGTCCATATTTGGAACACGTAATACATACATGAATAGAAAGCAACCTATGATGTCAGATTTGGCTCATAATTGGAAAAAATATTACATTCAGTCTGGTAGAAGTGACACCAAAATATTTTGTAGTTCGGAGAGGGACAAGCATACGTGAAACAGAGTCGAGTAAAGTCTTTAGAAGGATTGTGTATTGAATAATTAGATTGTAACAAATTGTTAGGAAAGAGTCCTTGTAATAATGAGTCACTAAATGAACTAAATAGAATGAGAAATAATAGGCAATTATATAAAGACTAAAAACTTCAAAATAAAATAGTTAAAAAAAAATTTTAAGTTATCCTTAGGCTTTCCAATATGTATCTTGTTGTTCCTCGCTTTTCTTAATCTATAATTTTCGCATTTTCAAAATCAGCTGTATGACCACTTGTCAACATATGCTGTGATAACGCTGTGCTGGTCTTTTGTTTTTAAACGATTTTATTTAGCTTGACTTGACAAGCTGGTTGGTTGGCTGGCACGAATTTTGTAATTGAAATTTGAATAACTTCCCGATTGGCTACAAGCTTGAAACTTGGAATAAAGTTCAGGACCCGATGACAATGTAATAATAAGAAAAAAAAATGCCGCTAGGCGGCGCAAGAATCGAGATATTCACAAAAATCGTATTTGTAATCCCATTTGGCTTATATTTGAAACACATAATACACACAAGAATAGCAAGCACCTGTGAAAAAAAAATTGCCGCTAGGTGGCGCAAGGATCGAGATATTCACAAAAATCGTATTTGTGGTCCGATTTGGCTCATATTTGGAACACATAATACATGCAAGAATAGAAAGCGACCTATGAAAAAAGCGCCGCTAAGTGGCGCAAGGATCGAGATATTCGCAAAAATCGTATTTGTGGTCCGATTTGGCTTATGTTTGGAACACATAATACATGCAAGTATAAAAAGCCACAAAAATCGTATTTGTGGTCCGATTTGGCTCATACTTGGATCGCATAATACATACAAGAATAGAAAGCGACCTATGAAAAAAAACCGCCGCTAGGTGGCGCAAGGATCGAGATATTCGCAAAAATCGTATTTGTGGTCCGATTTGGCTCATGTTTGGAACACATAATACATGCAAGAATAGAAAGCGACCTGTGAAAAAATCGCCGCTAGGTGGCGCAAGGATCGAGATATTCAAAAAGATCGTATTTGTGGTCCGATATGGCTCATATTTGGAACACGTAATAAAAAATCGTATATAATATCGTAATAAAACACGTAATACATACAAGAATAGAAAGCGACCTATGAAAAAAATCGCCGCTAAGTGGCGCAAGGATCGAGATATTCGCAAAAATTGTATTTGTGGTCCGATTTGGCTCATATTTGGAACACATAATACATGCAAGAATAGAAAGCGACCTGTGAAAAATCGCCGCTAGGTGGCGCAAGGATCGAGATATTCAAAAAGATCGTATTTGTGGTCCGATATGGCTCATATTTGGAACACGTAATAAAAAATCGTATATAATATCGTAATAAAACACGTAATACATACAAGAATAGAAAGCGACCTATGAAAAAAATCGCCGCTAAGTGGCGCAAGGATCGAGATATTCGCAAAAATCGTATTTGTGGTCCGATTTGGCTCATGTTTGGAACACATAATACATGCAAGTATAGAAAGCACCTGTGAAAAAAGTTGCCGCTAGGTGGCGCAAGGATCGAGATATTCACAAAAATCGTATATGTGGTACGATTTGAATCATATTTGGAACACGTAATACATACAAGAATAGAAAGCGACCTATGAAAAAAATCGCCGCTAGGTGGCGCAAGGATCGAGATATTCAAAAAATCGTATTTGTGGTCCGATTTGGCTCATATTTGGAACACATAATACATGCAAGAATAGAAAGCGAACTGTGAAAAAAATCGCCGCTAGGTGGCGCAAGGATCGAGATATTCAAAAAAATCATATTTGTGGTCCGATTTGGCTCATATTTGGAACACATAATACATACAAGAATAGAAAGCGACCTATGAGAAAAAATCGCTGCTAGGTGGTGCAAGGCACGAGATATTCACAAACATCTTATTTGTGGTCCGATTTGGCTCATATTTGGAACACATAATACATACAAGAATAGAAAGCGACCTATGAGAAAAAAATCGCCGCTAGGTGGCGCAAGGATCGAGATATTCAAAAAGATCGTATTTGTGGTCCGATATGGCTCATATTTGGAACACGTAATAAAAAATCGTATATAATATCGTAATAAAACACGTAATACATACAAGAATAGAAAGCGACCTATGAAAAAAATCGCCGCTAAGTGGCGCAAGGATCGAGATATTCGCAAAAATTGTATTTGTGGTCCGATTTGGCTCATATTTGGAACACATAATACATGCAAGAATAGAAAGCGACCTGTGAAAAATCGCCGCTAGGTGGCGCAAGGATCGAGATATTCAAAAAGATCGTATTTGTGGTCCGATATGGCTCATATTTGGAACACGTAATAAAAAATCGTATATAATATCGTAATAAAACACGTAATACATACAAGAATAGAAAGCGACCTATGAAAAAAATCGCCGCTAAGTGGCGCAAGGATCGAGATATTCGCAAAAATCGTATTTGTGGTCCGATTTGGCTCATGTTTGGAACACATAATACATGCAAGTATAGAAAGCACCTGTGAAAAAAGTTGCCGCTAGGTGGCGCAAGGATCGAGATATTCACAAAAATCGTATATGTGGTACGATTTGAATCATATTTGGAACACGTAATACATACAAGAATAGAAAGCGACCTATGAAAAAAATCGCCGCTAGGTGGCGCAAGGATCGAGATATTCAAAAAATCGTATTTGTGGTCCGATTTGGCTCATATTTGGAACACATAATACATGCAAGAATAGAAAGCGAACTGTGAAAAAAATCGCCGCTAGGTGGCGCAAGGATCGAGATATTCAAAAAAATCATATTTGTGGTCCGATTTGGCTCATATTTGGAACACATAATACATACAAGAATAGAAAGCGACCTATGAGAAAAAATCGCTGCTAGGTGGTGCAAGGCACGAGATATTCACAAACATCTTATTTGTGGTCCGATTTGGCTCATATTTGGAACACATAATACATACAAGAATAGAAAGCGACCTATGAGAAAAAAATCGCTGCTAGGTGGTGCAAGGATCGAGATATTCACAAAAATCGTATTTGTAGTCCGATTTGGCTCATATTTGGATCGCATAACACATACAAGAATAGAAAGCGACTTATGAAAAAAAAATCGCCGCTAGGTGGCACAATGATCGAGATATTCACAAAAATCCTATTTGTGGTCCGATTTAGCTTATATTTGGAACACATAATACATACATGAATAGAAAACGGTCTGTGAAAAAATCGCCGCTAGGTGGCGCAAGGAACGAGGTATTCAAAAAACTCCTATTTGTGGTCCGATTTGGTCCATAATTGGAACACGTAATACATACATGAATAGAAAGCAACCTATGATGTCAGATTTGGCTCATAATTGGAAACAATATTACATTCAGTCCGGTAGAAGTGACACCAAAATATTTTGTAGTTCGGAGAGGGACAAGCATACGTGAAACAGAGTCGAGTAAAGTCTTTAGAAGGATTGTGTATTGAATACTTAGATTGTAACAAATTGTTAGGAAAGAGTCCTTGTAATAATGAGTCACTAAATGAACTAAATAGAATGAGAAATAATAGGCAATTATATAAAGACTAAAAACTTCAAAATAAAATAGTTAAAAAAAAATTTTAAGTTATCCTTAGGCTTTCCAATATGTATCTTGTTGTTCCTCGCTTTTCTTAATCTATAATTTTCGCATTTTCAAAATCAGCTGTATGACCACTTGTCAACATATGCTGTGATAACGCTGTGCTGGTCTTTTGTTTTTAAACGATTTTATTTAGCTTGACTTGACAAGCTGGTTGGTTGGCTGGCACGAATTTTGTAATTGAAATTTGAATAACTTCCCGATTGGCTACAAGCTTGAAACTTGGAATAAAGTTCAGGACCCGATGACAATGTAATAATAAGAAAAAAAATGCCGCTAGGCGGCGCAAGAATCGAGATATTCACAAAAATCGTATTTGTAATCCCATTTGGCTTATATTTGAAACACATAATACACACAAGAATAGCAAGCACCTGTGAAAAAAAAATTGCCGCTAGGTGGCGCAAGGATCGAGATATTCACAAAAATCGTATTTGTGGTCCGATTTGGCTCATATTTGGAACACATAATACATGCAAGAATAGAAAGCGACCTATGAAAAAAGCGCCGCTAAGTGGCGCAAGGATCGAGATATTCGCAAAAATCGTATTTGTGGTCCGATTTGGCTTATGTTTGGAACACATAATACATGCAAGTATAAAAAGCCACAAAAATCGTATTTGTGGTCCGATTTGGCTCATACTTGGATCGCATAATACATACAAGAATAGAAAGCGACCTATGAAAAAAAACCGCCGCTAGGTGGCGCAAGAATCGAGATATTCGCAAAAATCGTATTTGCGGTCCGATTTGGCTCATGTTTGGAACACATAATACATGCAAGTATAGAAAGCACCTGTGAAAAAAGTTGCCGCTAGGTGGCGCAAGGATCGAGATATTCACAAAAATCGTATTTGTGGTACGATTTGAATCATATTTGGAACACGTAATACATACAAGAATAGAAAGCGACCTATGAAAAAAATCGCCGCTAGGTGGCGCAAGGATCGAGATATTCTAAAAATCGTATTTGTAGTCCCATTTGGCTTATATTTGAAACACATAATACACACAAGAATAGCAAGCACCTGTGAAAAAAAAATTGCCGCTAGGTGGCGCAAGGATCGAGATATTCACAAAAATCGTATTTGTTGTCCGATTTGGCTCATATTTGGAACACATAATACATGCAAGAATAGAAGGCGACCTGTGAAAAAAATTGCCGCTAGGTGGCGCAAGGATCGAGATATTCAAAAAGATCGTATTTGTGGTCCGATATGGCTCATATTTGGAACACGTAATAAAAAATCGTATATAATATCGTAATAAAACACGTAATACATACAAGAATAGAAAGCGACCTATGAAAAAAATCGCCGCTAAGTGGCGCAAGGATCGAGATATTCGCAAAAATCGTATTTGTGGTCCGATTTGGCTCATGTTTGGAACACATAATACATGCAAGTATAGAAAGCACCTGTGAAAAAAGTTGCCGCTAGGTGGCGCAAGGATCGAGATATTCACAAAAATCGTATTTGTGGTACGATTTGAATCATATTTGGAACACGTAATACATACAAGAATAGAAAGCAACCTATGAAAAAAATCGCCGCTAGGTGGCGCAAGGATCGAGATATTCTAAAAATCGTATTTGTGGTCTGATTTGGCTCATATTTGGAACACATAATACATGCAAGAATAGAAAGCGAACTGTGAAAAAAATCGCCGCTAGGTGGCGCAAGGATCGAGATATTCAAAAAAATCGTATTTGTGGTCCGATTTGGCTCATATTTGGAACACATAATACACACAAGAATAGAGAGCGACCTATGAAAAAAAATCGCTGCTAGGTGGTGCAAGGATCGAGATATTCACAAAAATCGTATTTGTAGTCCGATTTGGCTCATATTTGTATCGAATAGCACGTACAAGGATAGAAAGCGACCTATGAAAAAAACTCGCCGCTAGGTGGCACAAGGATCGAGATATTCAAAAAAATCGTATTTGTGGTCCGATTTGGCTCATATTTGGAACACATAATACATACAAGAATAGAAAGCGACCTATGAGAAAAAATCGCTGCTAGGTTGTGCAAGGATCGAGATATTCACAAAAATCGTATTTGTAGTCCGATTTGGCTCATATTTGGATCGCGTAACACATACAAGAATAGAAAGCGACCTATGAAAAAAAATCGCCGCTAGGTGGCACAAGTATCGAGATATTCACAAAAATCCTATTTGTGGTCCGATTTAGCTTATATTTGGAACACATAATACATACATGAATAGAAAACGGTCTGGTATTCAAAAAAAGCGTATTTGTGGTCCGATTTGGTCCATATTTGGAACACGTAATACATACATGAATAGAAAGCAACCTATGATGTCAGATTTGGCTCATAATTGGAAAAAATATTACATTAAGTCCGGTAGAAGTGACACCAAAATATTTTGTAGTTCGGAGAGGGACAAGCATACGTGGCACAGAGTCGAGTAAAGTCTTTAGAAGGATTGTGTATTGAATACTTAGATTGTAACAAATTGTTAGGAAAGAGTCCTTGTAATAATGAGTCACTAAATGAACTCAATAGAATGAGAAATAATAGGCAATTATATAAAGACTAAAAACTTCAAAATAAAATAGTTAAAAAAAAATTTTAAGTTATCCTTAGGCTTTCCAATATGTATCTTGTTGTTTCTCGCTTTTCTTAATCTATAATTTTCGCATTTTCAAAATCAGCTGTATGACCACTTGTCAACATATGCTGTGATAACGCTGTGCTGGTCTTTTGTTTTTAAACGATTTTATTTAGCTTGACTTGACAAGCTGGTTGGTTGGCTGGCACGAATTTTGTAATTGAAATTTGAATAACTTCCCGATTGGCTACAAGCTTGAAACTTGGAATATAGTTCAGGACCCGATGACAATGCAATAATAAGAAAAAAATTGCCGCTAGGTGGCGCAAGGATCGAGATATTCACAAAAATCGTATTTGTAGTCCCATTTGGCTTATATTTGAAACACATAATACACACAAGAATAGCAAGCACCTGTGAAAAAAAAAATTGCCGCTAGGTGGCGCAAGGATCGAGATATTCACAAAAAGCGTATTTGTGGTACGATTTGAATCATATTTGGAACACGTAATACATACAAGAATAGAAAGCGACCTATGATAAAAATCGCCGCTAGGTGGCGCAAGGATCGAGATATTCAAAAAATCGTATTTGTGGTCCGATTTGGCTCATATTTGGAAGACATAATACATGCAAGAATAGAAAGCGAACTGTGAAAAAAATCGCCGCTAGGTGGCGCAAGGATCGAGATATTCAAAAAAATCGTATTTTTGGTCCGATTTGGTTCATATTTGGAACACATAATACATACAAGAATAGAAAGCGACCTATGAGAAAAAATCGCTGCTAGGTGGTGCAAGGATCGAGATATTCAGAAAAATCGTATTTGTAGTCCGATTTGGCTCATATTTGGATCGAATAGCACGTACAAGAATAGAAAGCGACCTATGAAAAAAAATCGCCGCTAGGTGGCGCAAGGATCGAGATATTCAAAAAATCGTATTTGTGGTCCGATTTGGCTCATATTTGGAAGACATAATACATGCAAGAATAGAAAGCGAACTGTGAAAAAAATCTCCGCTAGGTGGCGCAAGGATCGAGATATTCAGAAAAATCGTATTTTTGGTCCGATTTGGCTCATATTTGGAACACATAATACATACAAGAATAGAAAGCGACCTATGAGAAAAAATCGCTGCTAGGTGGTGCAAGGATCGAGATATTCACAAAAATCGTATTTGTAGTCCAATTTGGCTCATTTTTGGATCGCATAACACATACAAGAATAGAAAGCGACCTATGAAAAAAATCGCCGCTAGGTGGCACTATTTGTGGTCCGATTTAGCTTATATTTGGAACACATAATACATACATGAATAGAAAACGGTCTGGGAAAAAGCGCCGCTAGGTGGCGCAAGGAACGAGGTATTCAAAAAACTCCTATTTGTGGTCCGATTTGGTCCATATTTGGAACACGTAATACATACATGAATAGAAAGCAACCTATGATGTCAGATTTGGCTCATAATTGGAAAAAATATCACATTCAGTCCGGTAGAAGTGACACCAAAATATTTTGTAGTTCGGAGAGGGACAAGCATACGTGGCACAGAGTCGAGTAAAGTCTTTAGAAGGATTGTTTATTGAATACTTAGATTGTAACAAATTGTTAGGAAAGAGTCCTTGTAATAATGAGTCACTAAATGAACTAAATAGAATGAGAAATAATAGGCAATTATATAAAGACTAAAAACTTCAAAATAAAATAGTTAAAAAAAAAAATTTTAAGTTATCCTTAGGCTTTCCAATATGTATCTTGTTGTTTCTCGCTTTTCTTAATCTATAATTTTCGCATTTTCAAAATCAGCTGTATGACCACTTGTCAACATATGCTGTGATAGCGCTGTGCTGGTCTTTTGTTTTTAAACGATTTTATTTAGCTTGACTTGACAAGCTGGTTGGTTGGCTGGCACGAATTTTGTAATTGAAATTTGAACAACTTCCCGATGGGCTACAAGCTTGAAACTCGGAATATAGTTCAGGACCCGATGACAATGCAATAATAAGAAAAAAATCGCCGCTAGGTGGCACAAGGATCGAGATATTCACAAAAATCGTATTTGTAGTCCGATTTGGCTCATATTTGGAACACGTAATACATACAAGAATAGAAAGCGACCTATGAAAAAAATCGCCGCTAGGTGGCGCAAGGATCGAGATATTCACAAAAATCATATTTGTAGTCCGATTTGGCTCATATTTGGATCGCATAACACGTACAAGAATAGAAAGCGACCTATGAAAAAAATCGCCGCTAGGTGGCGCAAGGATCGAGATATTCACAAAAATCGTATTTGTAGTCCAATTTGGCTCATTTTTGGATCGCATAACACATACAAGAATAGAAAGCGACCTATGAAAAAAAATCGCCGCTAGGTGGCACTATTTGTGGTCCGATTTAGCTTATATTTGGAACACATAATACATACATGAATAGAAAACTGTCTGTGAAAAAATCGCCGCTAGGTGGCGCAAGGAACGAGGTATTCAAAAAAATCCTATTTGTGGTCCGATTTGGTCCATATTTGGAACACGTAATACATACGTGAATAGAAAGCAACCTATGATGTCAGATTTGGCTCATAATTAAAAAAAATGTTACATTCAGTCCGGTAGAAGTGACACCAAAATATTTTGTAGTTCGGAGAGGGACAAGCATACGTGGCACAGAGTCGAGTAAAGTCTTTAGAAGGATTGTTTATTGAATACTTAGATTGTAACAAATTGTTAGGAAAGAGTCCTTGTAATAATGAGTCACTAAATGAACTAAATAGAATGAGAAATAATAGGCAATTATATAAAGACTAAAAACTTCAAAATAAAATAGTTAAAAAAAAAAATTTTAAGTTATCCTTAGGCTTTCCAATATGTATCTTGTTGTTTCTCGCTTTTCTTAATCTATAATTTTCGCATTTTCAAAATCAGCTGTATGACCACTTGTCAACATATGCTGTGATAACGCTGTGCTGGTCTTTTGTTTTTAAACGATTTTATTTAGCTTGACTTGACAAGCTGGTTGGTTGGCTGGCACGAATTTTGTAATTGAAATTTGAATAACTTCCCGATTGGCTACAAGCTTGAAACTCGGAATATAGTTCAGGACCCGATGACAATGCAATAATAAGAAAAAAATTGCCCCTAGGTAGCGCAAGGATCGAGATATTCACAAAAATCGTATTTGTAGTCCCATTTGGTTTATATTTGAAACACATAATACACACAAGAATAGCAAGCACCTGTGAAAAAAAAAATTGCCGCTAGGTGGCGCAAAGATCGAGATATTCACAAAAAGCGTATTTGTGGTACGATTTGAATCATATTTGGAACACGTAATACATACAAGTATAGAAAGCGACCTATGATAAAAATCGCCGCTAGGTGGCGCAAGGATCGAGATATTCAAAAAATCGTATTTGCGGTCCGATTTGGCTCATATTTGGAACACATAATACATGCAAGAATAGAAAGCGACCTATGAAAAAAGCGCCGCTAGGATCGAGATATTCAAAAAAATCGTATTTGTGGTCCGATTTGGCTCATATTTGGAACACATAATACATACGAGAATAGAAAGCGACCTATGAGAAAAAATCTCTGCTAGGTGGTGCAAGTATCGAGGTGTTCACAAAAATCGTATTTGTAGTCCGATTTGGCTCATATTTGGGTCGCATAATACATACAAGAATATAATGAATGAAAAAAATCGCCGCTAGGTGGCACAAGGATCGAGATATTCACAAAAATCGTATTTGTAGTCCGATTTGGCTCATATTTGGAACACGTAATACATACAAGAATAGAAAGCGACCTATGAAAAAAATCGCCGCTAAGTGGCGCAAGGATCGAGATATTCGCAAAAATCGTATTTGTGGTCCGATTTGGCTCATATTTGGAACACATAATACATACATGAATAGAAAACGGTCTGTGAAAAAATCGCCGCTAGGTGGCGCAAGGAACGAGGTATTCAAAAAACTCCTATTTGTGGTACGATTTGGTCCATATTTGGAACACGTAATACATACATGAATAGAAAGCAACCTATGATGTCAGGTTTGGCTCATAATTGGAAAAATACTACATTCAGTCCATTAGAAGTGACACCAAAATATTTTGTAGTTCGGAGAGGGACAAGCATACGTGGCACAGAGTCGAGAAAAGTCTTTGGAAGGATTGTGTATTGAATACTTAGATTGTAACAAATTGTTAGGAATGAGTCCTTGTAATAATGAGTCACTAAATGAATTAAATAGAATGAGAAATAATAGGCAATTATATAAAGACTAAAAACTTCAAAATAAAATATTTTAAAAAAAATGTTAAGTTATCCTTAGGCTTTCCAATATGTATCTTGTTGTTTCTCGCTTTTCTTAATCTATAATTTTTTTAGATGACAATGCATTTTGGCTCATATTTGGAACACATAATACATACGAGAATAGAAAGCGACCTATGAGAAAAAATCGCTGCTAGGTGGTGCAAGTATCGAGGTGTTCACAAAAATCGTATTTGTAGTCCGATTTGGCTCATATTTGGGTCGCATAATACATACAAGAATAGAATGAATGAAAAAAAATCGCCGCTAGGTGGCACAAGGATCAAGATATTCACAAAAATCGTATTTGTAGTCCGATTTGGCTCATATTTGGAACACGTGATACATACAAGAATAGAAAGCGACCTATGAAAAAAATCGCCGCTAAGTGGCGCAGGGATCGAGATATTCGCAAAAATCGTATTTGTGGTCCGATTTGGCTCATGTTTGGAACACATAATACATGCAAGTATAGAAAGCCACAAAAATCGTATTTGTGGTCCGATTTGGCTCATATTTGGGTCGCATAATACATACAAGAATAGAATGAATGAAAAAAAAAACGGCGCTAGGTGGCACAAGGATCGAGATATTCACAAAAATCGTATTTGTAGTCCGATTTGGCTCATATTTGGAACACGTAATACATGCAAGAATAGAAAGCGACCTGTGAGAAAAAAACGCTGCTAGGTGGTGCAAGGATCGAGATATTCACAAAAATCATATTTGTAGTCCGATTTGGCTCATATTTGGATCGCATAACACGTACAAGAATAGAAAGCGACCTATGAAAAAAATCGCCGCTAGGATCGAGATATTCAAAAAAATCGTATTTCTGGTCCGATTTGGTCCATATTTGGAACACGTAATACATACATGAATAGAAAGCAACCTATGATGTCAGATTTGGCTCATAATTGGAAAAAATATTACATTCAGTCCGGTAGAAGTGACACCAAAATATTTTGTAGTTCGGAGAGGGACAAGAATACGTGGCACAGAGTCGAGTAAAGTCTTTAGAAGGATTGTGTATTGAATACTTAGATTGTAACAAATTGTTAGGAAAGAGTCCTTGTAATAATGAGTCACTAAATGAACTAAATAGAATGAGAAATAATAGGCAATTATATATAGACTAAAAACTTGAAAATAAAATAGTTAAAAAAAAATTTAAAGTTATCCTTAGGCTTTCCAATGTGTATCTTGTTGTTTCTCGCTTTTCTTAATCTATAATTTTCGCATTTTCAAAATCAGCTGTATGACCACTTGTCAACATATGCTGTGATAACGCTGTGCTGGTCTTTTGTTTTAAACGATTTTATTTAGCTTGACTTGACAAGCTGGTTGGTTGGCTGGCACGAATTTTGTAATTGAAATTTGAATAACTTGCCGATTGGCTACAAGCTTGAAACTTGGAATATAGTTCAGGACCCGATGACAAAGCAATAATAAGAAAAAAATTGCCGCTAGGTGGCGCAAGGATCGAGATATTTACAAAAATCGTATTTGTAGTCCCATTTGGCTTATATTTGAAACACATAATACACACAAGGATAGCAAGGATCGAGATATTCACAAAAAGCGTATTTGTGGTACGATTTGAATCATATTTGGAACACGTAATACATACAAGAATAGAAAGCGACCTATGATAAAAAGCGCCGCTAGGTGGCGCAAGGATCGAGATATTCAAAAAATCGTATTTGTGGTCCGATTTGGCTCATATTTGGAACACATAATACATGCAAGAATAGAAAGCGACTTATGAAAAAAATCGCCACACACAAGAATAGCAAACACCTGTGAAAAAAAATTGCCGCTAGGTGGCGCAAGGATCGAGATATTCACAAAAAGCGTATTTGTGGTACGATTTGAATCATATTTGGAACACGTAATACATACAAGAATAGAAAGCGACCTATGATAAAAATCGCCGCTAGGTGGCGCAAGGATCGAGATATTCAAAAAAAATCGTATTTGTGGTCCGATTTGGCTCATATTTGGAACACATAATACATACGAGAATAGAAAGCAACCTATGATGTCAGGTTTGGCTCATAATTGGAAAAAATATTACATTCAGTCCGGTAGAAGTGACACCAAAATATTTGGTTGTTCGGAGAGGGACAAGCATACGTGGCACAGAGCCGAGCAAAGTCTTTGGAAGGATTGTGTATTGAATACTTAGATTGTAACAAATTGTTAGGAAAGAGTCCTTGTAATAATGAGTCACTAAAAGAACTAAATAGAATGAGAAATAATAGGCAATTATATAAAGACTAAAAAACTTCAAAATAAAATAGTTAAAAAAAACAAGTAAGAACGGGACTGTCTTCGGCTGTGCCGAAGACTTCATACCTTTCATGAATGGGGCTGAACAATAATCTTATCCCGTTCGTAATCTCCGAATAATCGGATGTATAAGATAAGAAATATATAGTGAACAGATCTACATACCTTAACGATTTTTAAGATAAATATAAAATAAACAAGTAAGAACGGGACTGTCTTCGGCTGTGCCGAAGACTTCATACCTTTCATGAATGGGGCTGAACAATAATCTTATCCCGTTCGTAATCTCCGAATAATCGGATGTATAAGATAAGAAATATATAGTGAACAGATCTACATACCTTAACGATTTTTAAGATAAATATAAAATAAAAAACGGGTAGGTACTTTGTGTGAGGATGCAAAGTTTCAGGTTTTTTGTGGTCTGCGTGTAAAAACTATGACTACGAATCACGTATTTCAAAAATATATGACGAAAACGTAACTATTTGATGAAATTTGATGAATTTTGAAGATTCTAGCCGTAAAAAAGGGGTGAAAATGACAGTTTATATGAAGTATATAATATATATACGACCGATCTCTATGATTTTTTCAGACAACAATATATGCTATATACGTAAGCATTTTGTGAAATTTGAAGCTTCTAGCTGTTAAAATGGGGCCGAAATCGTAAAAAAAATATATATATATACTATATATATATACTATATATACCATCATATATATATTATATATATCACCGATCTCTATGATTTTTTGACACAACAATACATACTATATTCGTAAGCAATCGGTGAAATTTGAAGCTTATAACTGTTAAAATGGGGAAGAAATTGCGCAAAGTTTCTTATCTGAACAATCGGTTGTATGGGATATATACTATATATACCACCGGTATCTATGATTTTCTCAGACAACAATATATGCTATACACGTAAGCATTTGGTGAAATTTGAACATATCTAAACGATTTTTAAGATAAATATAAAATAAAAAATAGGTAGGTAATCTGTGTGAGGATGCAAAGCTTCACGTTTTTTGTGGTCTGCATGTAAAAACTATGGAATCACGTATTTCAAAAATATATGACGTAAACGTAATTATTTGATGAAATTTGATGAATCTTGAAGCGTCTAGCCGTAAAAAAGGGGTCAATATGACAGTTTATATGAAGTATATAATATATATACCACCGATCTCTATGAGTTTTTCAGACAACAATATATGCTATATACGAAAGCATTTTGTGAAATTTGAAGCTTCTAACTGTTAAAACGGGGCAGAAATTGCGCAAAGTTTCTTATCTGAACAATCGGTTGTATGAGATATATACTATGTATATCACCGATCTCAATGATTTTTTCAGACATCAATATATGCTATACACGTAAGCAGTTGGTGAAATTTGAAGCTTCTAGCTGTTAAAATGGGGTAGAAATTGCGAAAAGTTTCTTATCTGAACAATCGGTTGTATGAGATATATACTATATATAGAACCGATCTCTATGATTTTTTCAGACAACAATATATGCTATATACGTAAGCAATCAGTGAAATTTGAAGCTTATAGCTGTTAAAATGGGGTAGAAATTGTGAAAAGTTTTTTTTTTTTTTTTTTAATTGCGAAAAGTTTCTTATCTGAAAAAATCGGTTGTATGAGATATATACTATATATACAACCGATCTCTATGATTTTTTCAGACAACAATATATGCTATATAAGTAAATATTCGGTGAAATTTGAAGCTTCTAGCTGTTAAAATGGGGCTAAAATTTGCGAAAATATATATATATATACTATATATATATACTATATATACCACCATATATATACTATATATACCACCGATCTTTATGATTTTTTCAGACAACAATATATGCTATATAAGTAAGCATTCGCTGAAATTTGAAGCCTCTAGCTCTTAAAATAGGGGCAGTAATTACGAAAAGTTCCTTATCTGAACAATCGGTTGTGGGGGATATATACTATATATACGACCGATCTCATAAATTTTTTCAGGCAACAATATGTTCAATATACGAAAGTATATGGTGAAGTTTGAAGCTTCAATCTGTTAAATTGGGTAAGATATTACAAAAATCCTCTTTTTCTGAAAAATCGGTTGTATGGAGGATATATGCTATAGTGGTCCGATCCGGTCGGTTCCGACAAATGTCTAATCGGACACCCAAATACACCTGCTCACCAAATTTTATCAAGATATCTCAAAAATTGAGGGACTAGTTTGCATACAAACAGACAGACGGACAGACGGACAGACGGACATGGCTAAAACAACTCAGCTCTTCAACCTGATTATTTCGGTATACTTAATGGTGGGTCTATCTATTTTCCTTTAAGGACTTACAATTTTCGGTTTCGTGACGAAATTAATATACCATTTCATTTTCATGAAAGGTATAAAAATAGGTAGGTAATCTGTGTGAGGATGCAAAGCTTCACGTTTTTTTGTGGTCTGCATGTAAAAACTATGGCTACGAATCACGTATTTCAAAAATATATGACGTAAACGTAATTATTTGATGAAATTTGATGAATCTTGAAGCGTCTAGCCGTAAAAAAGGGGTCTAATATGACAGTTTATATGAAGTATATAATATATATACCACCGATCTCTATGAGTTTTTCAGACAACAATATATGCTATATACGAAAGCATTTTGTGAAATTTGAAGCTTCTAACTGTTAAAACGGGGCAGAAATTGCGCAAAGTTTCTTATCTGAACAATCGGTTGTATGAGATATATACTATGTATATCACCGATCTCAATGATTTTTTCAGACATCAATATATGCTATACACGTAAGCAGTTGGTGAAATTTGAAGCTTCTAGCTGTTAAAATGGGGTAGAAATTGCGAAAAGTTTCTTATCTGAACAATCGGTTGTATGAGATATATACTATATATAGAACCGATCTCTATGATTTTTTCAGACAACAATATATGCTATATACGTAAGCAATCAGTGAAATTTGAAGCTTACAGCTGTTAAAATGGGGTAGAAATTGTGAAAAGTTTTGTTTTTTTTTTTTTTAATTGCGAAAAGTTTCTTATCTGAAAAATCGGTTGTATGAGATATATACTATATATTACAACCGATCTCTATGATTTTTTCAGACAACAATATATGCTATATAAGTAAATATTCGGTGAAATTTGAAGCTTCTAGCTGTTAAAATGGGGCTAAAATTTGCGAAAATATATATATATATACTATATATATATATACTATATATACCACCATATATATACTATATATACCACCGATCTTTATGATTTTTTCAGACAACAATATATGCTATATAAGTAAGCATTCGCTGAAATTTGAAGCCTCTAGCTCTTAAAATAGGGCAGTAATTACGAAAAGTTCCTTATCTGAACAATTGGTTGTGGGGGATATATACTATATATACGACCGATCTCATAAATTTTTTCAGGCAACAATATGTTCAATATACGAAAGTATATGGTGAAGTTTGAAGCTTCAATCTGTTAAATTGGGTAAGATATTACAAAAATCCTCTTTTTCTGAAAAATCGGTTGTATGGAGGATATATGCTATAGTGGTCCGATCCGGTCGGTTCCGACAAATGTCTAATCGGACACCCAAATACACCTGCTCACCAAATTTTATCAAGATATCTCAAAAATTGAGGGACTAGTTTGCATACAAACAGACAGACGGACAGACGGACAGACGGACATGGCTAAAACAACTCAGCTCTTCAACCTGATTATTTCGGTATACTTAATGGTGGGTCTATCTATTTTCCTTTAAGGACTTACAATTTTCGGTTTCGTGACGAAATTAATATACCATTTCATTTTCATGAAAGGTATAAAAATAGGTAGGTAATCTGTGTGAGGATGCAAAGCTTCACGTTTTTTGTGGTCTGCATGTAAAAACTATGGCTACGAATCACGTATTTCAAAAATATATGACGTAAACGTAATTATTTGATGAAATTTGATGAATCTTGAAGCGTCTAGCCGTAAAAAAGGGGTCAATATGACAGTTTATATGAAGTATATAATATATATACCACCGATCTCTATGAGTTTTTCAGACAACAATATATGCTATATACGAAAGCATTTTGTGAAATTTGAAGCTTCTAACTGTTAAAACGGGGCAGAAATTGCGCAAAGTTTCTTATCTGAACAATCGGTTGTATGAGATATATACTATGTATATCACCGATCTCAATGATTTTTTCAGACATCAATATATGCTATACACGTAAGCAGTTGGTGAAATTTGAAGCTTCTAGCTGTTAAAATGGGGTAGAAATTGCGAAAAGTTTCTTATCTGAACAATCGGTTGTATGAGATATATACTATATATAGAACCGATCTCTATGATTTTTTCAGACAACAATATATGCTATATACGTAAGCAATCAGTGAAATTTGAAGCTTATAGCTGTTAAAATGGGGTAGAAATTGTGAAAAGTTTTGTTTTTTTTTTTTTTAATTGCGAAAAGTTTCTTATCTGAAAAATCGGTTGTATGAGATATATACTATATATACAACCGATCTCTATGATTTTTTCAGACAACAATATATGCTATATAAGTAAATATTCGGTGAAATTTGAAGCTTCTAGCTGTTAAAATGGGGCTAAAATTTGCGAAAATATATATATATATACTATATATATATATACTATATATACCACCATATATATACTATATATACCACCGATCTTTATGATTTTTTCAGACAACAATATATGCTATATAAGTAAGCATTCGCTGAAATTTGAAGCCTCTAGCTCTTAAAATAGGGCAGTAATTACGAAAAGTTCCTTATCTGAACAATCGGTTGTGGGGGATATATACTATATATACGACCGATCTCATAAATTTTTTCAGGCAACAATATGTTCAATATACGAAAGTATATGGTGAAGTTTGAAGCTTCAATCTGTTAAATTGGGTAAGATATTACAAAAATCCTCTTTTTCTGAAAAATCGGTTGTATGGAGGATATATGCTATAGTGGTCCGATCCGGTCGGTTCCGACAAATGTCTAATCGGACACCCAAATACACCTGCTCACCAAATTTTATCAAGATATCTCAAAAATTGAGGGACTAGTTTGCATACAAACAGACAGACGGACAGACGGACAGACGGACATGGCTAAAACAACTCAGCTCTTCAACCTGATTATTTCGGTATACTTAATGGTGGGTCTATCTATTTTCCTTTAAGGACTTACAATTTTCGGTTTCGTGACGAAATTAATATACCATATCATTTTCATGAAAGGTATAAAAATAGGTAGGTAATCTGTGTGAGGATGCAAAGCTTCACGTATTTTGTGGTCTGCATGTAAAAACTATGGCTACGAATCACGTATTTCAAAAATATATGACGTAAACGTAATTATTTGATGAAATTTGATGAATCTTGAAGCTTCTAGCCGTAAAAAAGGGGTCAATATGACAGTTTATATGAAGTATATAATATATATACCACCGATCTCTATGATTTTTTCAGACAACAATATATGCTATATACGAAAGCATTTTGTGAAATTTGAAGCTTCTAACTGTTAAAACGGGGCAGAAATTGCGCAAAGTTTCTTATCTGAACAATCGGTTGTATGAGATATATACTATGTATATCACCGATCTCAATGATTTTTTCAGACATCAATATATGCTATACACGTAAGCAGTTGGTGAAATTTGAAGCTTCTAGCTGTTAAAATGGGGTAGAAATTGCGAAAAGTTTCTTATCTGAACAATCGGTTGTATGAGATATATACTATATATAGAACCGATCTCTATGATTTTTTCAGACAACAATATATGCTATATACGTAAGCAATCAGTGAAATTTGAAGCTTATAGCTGTTAAAATGGGGTAGAAATTGTGAAAAGTTTTTTTTTTTTTTTTTTTAATTGCGAAAAGTTTCTTATCTGAAAAATCGGTTGTATGAGATATATACTATATATACAACCGATCTTAATGATTTTTTCAGACAACAATATATGCTATATAAGTAAATATTCGGTGAAATTTGAAGCTTCTAGCTGTTAAAATGGGGCTAAAATTTGCGAAAATATATACATATATACTATATATATATACTATATATACCACCATATATATACTATATATACCACCGATCTTTATGATTTTTTCAGACAACAATATATGCTATATAAGTAAGCATTCGCTGAAATTTGAAGCCTCTAGCTCTTAAAATAGGGCAGTAATTACGAAAAGTTCCTTATCTGAACAATCGGTTGTGGGGGATATATACTATATATATGACCGATCTCATAAATTTTTTCAGGCAACAATATGTTCAATATACGAAAGTATATGGTGAAGTTTGAAGCTTCAATCTGTTAAATTGGGTAAGATATTACAGAAATCCTCTTTTTCTGAAAAATCGGTTGTATGGAGGATATATGCTATAGTGGTCCGATCCGGTCGGTTCCGACAAATGTCTAATCGGACACCCAAATACACCTGCTCACCAAATTTTATTAAGATATCTCAAAAATTGAGGGACTAGTTTGCATACAAACAGACAGACGGACAGACGGACAGACGGACATGGCTAAAACAACTCAGCTCTTCAACCTGATTATTTCGGTATACTTAATGGTGGGTCTATCTATTTTCCTTTAAGGACTTACAATTTTCGGTTTCGTGACGAAATTAATATACCATTTCATTTTCATGAAAGGTATAAAAATAGGTAGGTAATCTGTGTGAGGATGCAAAGCTTCACGTTTTTTGTGGTCTGCATGTAAAAACTATGGCTACGAATCACGTATTTCAAAAATATATGACGTAAACGTAATTATTTGATGAAATTTGATGAATCTTGAAGCTTCTAGCCGTAAAAAAGGGGTCAATATGACAGTTTATATGAAGTATATAATATATATACCACCGATCTCTATGATTTTTTCAGACAACAATATATGCTATATACGAAAGCATTTTGTGAAATTTGAAGCTTCTAACTGTTAAAACGGGGCAGAAATTGCGCAAAGTTTCTTATCTGAACAATCGGTTGTATGAGATATATACTATGTATATCACCGATCTCAATGATTTTTTCAGACATCAATATATGCTATACACGTAAGCAGTTGGTGAAATTTGAAGCTTCTAGCTGTTAAAATGGGGTAGAAATTGCGAAAAGTTTCTTATCTGAACAATCGGTTGTATGAGATATATACTATATATAGAACCGATCTCTATGATTTTTTCAGACAACAATATATGCTATATACGTAAGCAATCAGTGAAATTTGAAGCTTATAGCTGTTAAAATGGGGTAGAAATTGTGAAAAGTTTTTTTTTTTTTTTTTTTTTAATTGCGAAAAGTTTCTTATCTGAAAAATCGGTTGTATGAGATATATACTATATATACAACCGATCTCTATGATTTTTTCAGACAACAATATATGCTATATAAGTAAATATTCGGTGAAATTTGAAGCTTCTAGCTGTTAAAATGGGCCTAAAATTTGCGAAAATATATATATATATACTATATATATATACTATATATACCACCATATATATACTATATATACCACCGATCTTTATGATTTTTTCAGACAACAATATATGCTATATAAGTAAGCATTCGCTGAAATTTGAAGCCTCTAGCTCTTAAAATAGGGCAGTAATTACGAAAAGTTCCTTATCTGAACAATCGGTTGTGGGGGATATATACTATATATACGACCGATCTCATAAATTTTTTCAGGCAACAATATGTTCAATATACGAAAGTATATGATGAAGTTTGAAGCTTCAATCTGTTAAATTGGGTAAGATATTACAAAAATCCTCTTTTTCTGAAAAATCGGTTGTATGGAGGATATATGCTATAGTGGTCCGATCCGGTCGGTTCCGACAAATGTCTAATCGGACACCCAAATACACCTGCTCACCAAATTTTATCATGATATCTCAAAAATTGAGGGACTAGTTTGCATACAAACAGACAGACGGACAGACGGACAGACGGACATGGCTAAAACAACTCAGCTCTTCAACCTGATTATTTCGGTATACTTAATGGTGGGTCTATCTATTTTCCTTTAAGGACTTACAATTTTCGGTTTCGTGACGAAATTAATATACCATTTCATTTTCATGAAAGGTATAAAAATAGGTAGGTAATCTGTGTGAGGATGCAAAGCTTCACGTTTTTTGTGGCCTGCATGTAAAAACTATGGCTACGAATCACGTATTTCAAAAATATATGACGTAAACGTAATTATTTGATGAAATTTGATGAATCTTGAAGCTTCTAGCCGTAAAAAAGGGGTCAATATGACAGTTTATATGAAGTATATAATATATATACCACCGATCTCTATGATTTTTTCAGACAACAATATATGCTATATACGAAAGCATTTTGTGAAATTTGAAGCTTCTAACTGTTAAAACGGGGCAGAAATTGCGCAAAGTTTCTTATCTGAACAATCGGTTGTATGAGATATATACTATGTATATCACCGATCTCAATGATTTTTTCAGACATCAATATATGCTATACACGTAAGCAGTTGGTGAAATTTGAAGCTTCTAGCTGTTAAAATGGGGTAGAAATTGCGAAAAGTTTCTTATCTGAACAATCGGTTGTATGAGATATATACTATATATAGAACCGATCTCTATGATTTTTTCAGACAACAATATATGCTATATACGTAAGCAATCAGTAAAATTTGAAGCTTATAGCTGTTAAAATGGGGTAGAAATTGTGAAAAGTTTTTTTTTTTTTTTTTTTTTAATTGCGAAAAGTTTCTTATCTGAAAAATCGGTTGTATGAGATATATACTATATATACAACCGATCTCTATGATTTTTTCAGACAACAATATATGCTATATAAGTAAATATTCGGTGAAATTTGAAGCTTCTAGCTGTTAAAATGGGGCTAAAATTTGCAAAAATATATATATATATACTATATATATATACTATATATACCACCATATATATACTATATATACCACCGATCTTTATGATTTTTTCAGACAACAATATATGCTATATAAGTAAGCATTCGCTGAAATTTGAAGCCTCTAGCTCTTAAAATAGGGCAGTAATTACGAAAAGTTCCTTATCTGAACAATCGGTTGTGGGGGATATATACTATATATACGACCGATCTCATAAATTTTTTCAGGCAACAATATGTTCAATATACGAAAGTATATGGTGAAGTTTGAAGCTTCAATCTGTTAAATTGGGTAAGATATTACAAAAATCCTCTTTTTCTGAAAAATCGGTTGTATGGAGGATATATGCTATAGTGGTCCGATCCGGTCGGTTCCGACAAATGTCTAATCGGACACCCAAATACACCTGCTCACCAAATTTTATAAAGATATCTCAAAAATTGAGGGACTAGTTTGCATACAAACAGACAGACGGACAGACGGACAGACGGACATGGCTAAAACAACTCAGCTCTTCAACCTGATTATTTCGGTATACTTAATGGTGGGTCTATCTATTTTCCTTTAAGGACTTACAATTTTCGGTTTCGTGACGAAATTAATATACCATTTCATTTTCATGAAAGGTATAAAAATAGGTAGGTAATCTGTGTGAGGATGCAAAGCTTCACGTTTTTTGTGGTCTGCATGTAAAAACTATGGCTACGAATCACGTATTTCAAAAATATATGACGTAAACGTAATTATTTGATGAAATTTGATGAATCTTGAAGCTTCTAGCCGTAAAAAAGGGGTCAATATGACAGTTTATATGAAGTATATAATATATATACCACCGATCTCTATGATTTTTTCAGACAACAATATATGCTATATACGAAAGCATTTTCTGAAATTTGAAGCTTCTAACTGTTAAAACGGGGCAGAAATTGCGCAAAGTTTCTTATCTGAACAATCGGTCGTATGAGATATATACTATGTATATCACCGATCTCAATGATTTTTTCAGACATCAATATATGCTATACACGTAAGCAGTTGGTGAAATTTGAAGCTTCTAGCTGTTAAAATGGGGTAGAAATTGCGAAAAGTTTCTTATCTGAACAATCGGTTGTATGAGATATATACTATATATAGAACCGATCTCTATGATTTTTTCAGACAACAACATATGCTATATACGTAAGCAATCAGTGAAATTTGAAGCTTATAGCTGTTAAAATGGGGTAGAAATTGTGAAAAGTTTTTTTTTTTTTTTTTTTTTTAATTGCGAAAAGTTTCTTATCTGAAAAATCGGTTGTATGAGATATATACTATATATACAACCGATCTCTATGATTTTTTCAGACAACAATATATGCTATATAAGTAAATATTCGGTGAAATTTGAAGCTTCTAGCTGTTAAAATGGGGCTAAAATTTGCGAAAATATATATATATATACTATATATATATACTATATATACCACCATATATATACTATATATACCACCGATCTTTATGATTTTTTCAGACAACAATATATGCTATATAAATAAGCATTCGCTGAAATTTGAAGCCTCTAGCTCTTAAAATAGGGCAGTAATTACGAAAAGTTCCTTATCTGAACAATCGGTTGTGGGGGATATATACTATATATACGACCGATCTCATAAATTTTTTCAGGCAACAATATGTTCAATATACGAAAGTATATGGTGAAGTTTGAAGCTTCAATCTGTTAAATTGGGTAAGATATTACAAAAATCCTCTTTTTCTGAAAAATCGGTTGTATGGAGGATATATGCTATAGTGGTCCGATCCGGTCGGTTCCGACAAATGTCTAATCGGACACCCAAATACACCTGCTCACCAAATTTTATCAAGATATCTCAAAAATTGAGGGACTAGTTTGCATACAAACAGACAGACGGACAGACGGACAGACGGACATGGCTAAAACAACTCAGCTCTTCAACCTGATTATTTCGGTATACTTAATGGTGGGCCTATCTATTTTCCTTTAAGGACTTACAATTTTCGGTTTCGTGACGAAATTAATATACCATTTCATTTTCATGAAAGGTATAAAAATAGGTAGGTAATCTGTGTGAGGATGCAAAGCTTCACGTTTTTTGTGGTCTGCATGTAAAAACTATGGCTACGAATCACGTATTTCAAAAATATATGACGTAAACGTAATTATTTGATGAAATTTGATGAATCTTGAAGCTTCTAGCCGTAAAAAAGGGGTCAATATGACAGTTTATATGAAGTATATAATATATATACCACCGATCTCTATGATTTTTTCAGACAACAATATATGCTATATACGAAAGCATTTTGTGAAATTTGAAGCTTCTAACTGTTAAAACGGGGCAGAAATTGCGCAAAGTTTCTTATCTGAACAATCGGTTGTATGAGATATATACTATGTATATCACCGATCTCAATGATTTTTTCAGACATCAATATATGCTATACACGTAAGCAGTTGGTGAAATTTGAAGCTTCTAGCTGTTAAAATGGGGTAGAAATTGCGAAAAGTTTCTTATCTGAACAATCGGTTGTATGAGATATATACTATATATAGAACCGATCTCTATGATTTTTTCAGACAACAATATATGCTATATACGTAAGCAATCAGTGAAATTTGAAGCTTATAGCTGTTAAAATGGGGTAGAAATTGTGAAAAGTTTTTTTTTTTTTTTTTTTAATTGCGAAAAGTTTCTTATCTGAAAAATCGGTTGTATGAGATATATACTATATATACAACCGATCTCTATGATTTTTTCAGACAACAATATATGCTATATAAGTAAATATTCGGTGAAATTTGAAGCTTCTAGCTGTTAAAATGGGGCTAAAATTTGCGAAAATATATATATATATACTATATATACCACCATATATATACTATATATACCACCGATCTTTATGATTTTTTCAGACAACAATATATGCTATATAAGTAAGCATTCGCTGAAATTTGAAGCCTCTAGCTCTTAAAATAGGGCAGTAATTACGAAAAGTTCCTTATCTGAACAATCGGTTGTGGGGGATATATACTATATATACGACCGATCTCATAAATTTTTTCAGGCAACAATATGTTCAATATACGAAAGTATATGGTGAAGTTTGAAGCTTCAATCTGTTAAATTGGGTAAGATATTACAAAAATCCTCTTTTTCTGAAAAATCGGTTGTGTGGAGGATATATGCTATAGTGGTCCGATCCGGTCGGTTCCGACAAATGTCTAATCGGACACCCAAATACACCTGCTCACCAAATTTTATCAAGATATCTCAAAAATTGAGGGACTAGTTTGCATACAAACAGACAGACGGACAGACGGACAGACGGACAGACGGACATGGCTAAAACAACTCAGCTCTTCAACCTGATTATTTCGGTATACTTAATGGTGGGTCTATCTATTTTCCTTTAAGGACTTAGAATTTTCGGTTTCGTGACGAAATTAATATACCATTTCATTTTCATGAAAGGTATAAAAATAGGTAGGTAATCTGTGTGAGGATGCAAAGCTTCACGTTTTTTGTGGTCTGCATGTAAAAACTATGGCTACGAATCACGTATTTCAAAAATATATGACGTAAACGTAATTATTTGATGAAATTTGATGAATCTTGAAGCTTCTAGCCGTAAAAAAGGGGTCAATATGACAGTTTATATGAAGTATATAATATATATACCACCGATCTCTATGATTTTTTCAGACAACAATATATGCTATATACGAAAGCATTTTGTGAAATTTGAAGCTTCTAACTGTTAAAACGGGGCAGAAATTGCGCAAAGTTTCTTATCTGAACAATCGGTTGTATGAGATATATACTATGTATATCACCGATCTCAATGATTTTTTCAGACATCAATATATGCTATACACGTAAGCAGTTGGTGAAATTTGAAGCTTCTAGCTGTTAAAATGGGGTAGAAATTGCGAAAAGTTTCTTATCTGAACAATCGGTTGTATGAGATATATACTATATATAGAACCGATCTCTATGATTTTTTCAGACAACAATATATGCTATATACGTAAGCAATCAGTGAAATTTGAAGCTTATAGCTGTTAAAATGGGGTAGAAATTGTGAAAAGTTTTTTTTTTTTTTTTTTTTTAATTGCGAAAAGTTTCTTATCTGAAAAATCGGTTGTATGAGATATATACTATATATACAACCGATCTCTATGATTTTTTCAGACAACAATATATGCTATATAAGTAAATATTCGGTGAAATTTGAAGCTTCTAGCTGTTAAAATGGGGCTAAAATTTGCGAAAATATATATATATATACTATATATATATACTATATATACCACCATATATATACTATATATACCACCGATCTTTATGATTTTTTCAGACAACAATATATGCTATATAAGTAAGCATTCGCTGAAATTTGAAGCCTCTAGCTCTTAAAATAGGGCAGTAATTACGAAAAGTTCCTTATCTGAACAATCGGTTGTGGGGGATATATACTATATATACGACCGATCTCATAAATTTTTTCAGGCAACAATATGTTCAATATACGAAAGTATATGGTGAAGTTTGAAGCTTCAATCTGTTAAATTGGGTAAGATATTACAAAAATCCTCTTTTTCTGAAAAATCGGTTGTATGGAGGATATATGCTATAGTGTTTCGATCCGGTCGGTTCCGACAAATGTCTAATCGGACACCCAAATACACCTGCTCACCAAATTTTATCAAGATATCTCAAAAATTGAGGGACTAGTTTGCATACAAACAGACAGACGGACAGACGGACATGGCTAAAACAACTCAGCTCTTCAACCTGATTATTTCGGTATACTTAATGGTGGGTCTATCTATTTTCCTTTAAGGACTTACAATTTTCGGTTTCGTGACGAAATTAATATACCATTTCATTTTCATGAAAGGTATAAAAATAGGTAGGTAATCTGTGTGAGGATGCAAAGCTTGACGTTTTTTGTGGTCTGCATGTAAAAACTATGGCTACGAATCACGTATTTCAAAAATATATGACGTAAACGTAATTATTTGATGAAATTTGATGAATCTTGAAGCTTCTAGCCGTAAAAAAGGGGTCAATATGACAGTTTATATGAAGTATATAATATATATACCACCGATCTCTATGATTTTTTCAGACAACAATATATGCTATATACGAAAGCATTTTGTGAAATTTGAAGCTTCTAACTGTTAAAACGGGGCAGAAATTGCGCAAAGTTTCTTATCTGAACAATCGGTTGTATGAGATATATACTATGTATATCACCGATCTCAATGATTTTTTCAGACATCAATATATGCTATACACGTAAGCAATTGGTGAAATTTGAAGCTTCTAGCTGTTAAAATGGGGTAGAAATTGCGAAAAGTTTCTTATCTGAACAATCGGTTGTATGAGAAATATACTATATATAGAACCGATCTCTATGATTTTTTCAGACAACAATATATGCTATATACGTAAGCAATCAGTGAAATTTGAAGCTTATAGCTGTTAAAATGGGGTAGAAATTGTGAAAAGTTTTTTTTTTTTTTAATTGCGAAAAGTTTCTTATCTGAAAAATCGGTTGTATGAGATATATACTATATATACAACCGATCTCTATGATTTTTTCAGACAACAATATATGCTATATAAGTAAATATTCGGTGAAATTTGAAGCTTCTAGCTGTTAAAATGGGGCTAAAATTTGCGAAAATATATATATATATACTATATATATATACTATATATACCACCATATATATACTATATATACCACCGATCTTTATGATTTTTTCAGACAACAATATATGCTATATAAGTAAGCATTCGCTGAAATTTGAAGCCTCTAGCTCTTAAAATAGGGCAGTAATTACGAAAAGTTCCTTATCTGAACAATCGGTTGTGGGGGATATATACTATATATACGACCGATCTCATAAATTTTTTCAGGCAACAATATGTTCAATATACGAAAGTATATGGTGAAGTTTGAAGCTTCAATCTGTTAAATTGGGTAAGATATTACAAAAATCCTCTTTTTCTGAAAAATCGGTTGTATGGAGGATATATGCTATAGTGGTCCGATCCGGTCGGTTCCGACAAATGTCTAATCGGACACCCAAATACACCTGCTCACCAAATTTTATCAAGATATCTCAAAAATTGAGGGACTAGTTTGCATACAAACAGACAGACGGACAGACGGACAGACGGACATGGCTAAAACAACTCAGCTCTTCAACCTGATTATTTCGGTATACTTAATGGTGGGTCTATCTATTTTCCTTTAAGGACTTACAATTTTCGGTTTCGTGACGAAATTAATATACCATTTCATTTTCATGAAAGGTATAAAAATAGGTAGGTAATCTGTGTGAGGATGCAAAGCTTCACGTTTTTTGTGGTCTGCATGTAAAAACTATGGCTACGAATCACGTATTTCAAAAATATATGACGTAAACGTAATTATTTGATGAAATTTGATGAATATTGAAGCTTCTAGCCGTAAAAAAGGGGTCAATATGACAGTTTATATGAAGTATATAATATATATACCACCGATCTCTATGATTTTTTCAGACAACAATATATGCTATATACGAAAGCATTTTGTGAAATTTGAAGCTTCTAACTGTTAAAACGGGGCAGAAATTGCGCAAAGTTTCTTATCTGAACAATCGGTTGTATGAGATATATACTATGTATATCACCGATCTCAATGATTTTTTCAGACATCAATATATGCTATACACGTAAGCAGTTGGTGAAATTTGAAGCTTATAGCTGTTAAAATGGGGTAGAAATTGCGAAAAGTTTCTTATCTGAACAATCGGTTGTATGAGATATATACTATATATACATAGAACCGATCTCTATGATTTTTTCAGACAACAATATATGCTATATACGTAAGCAATCAGTGAAATTTGAAGCTTATAGCTGTTAAAATGGGGTAGAAATTGTGAAAAGTTTTTTTTTTTTTTTTTTTAATTGCGAAAAGTTTCTTATCTGAAAAATCGGTTGTATGAGATATATACTATATATACAACCGATCTCTATGATTTTTTCAGACAACAATATATGCTATATAAGTAAATATTCGGTGAAATTTGAAGCTTCTAGCTGTTAAAATGGGGCTAAAATTTGCGAAAATATATATATATATACTATATATATATACTATATATACCACCATATATATACTATATATACCACCGATCTTTATGATTTTTTCAGACAACAATATATGCTATATAAGTAAGCATTCGCTGAAATTTGAAGCCTGTAGCTCTTAAAATAGGGCAGTAATTACGAAAAGTTCCTTATCTGAACAATCGGTTGTGGGGGATATATACTATATATACGACCGATCTCATAAATTTTTTCAGGCAACAATATGTTCAATATACGAAATTATATGGTGAAGTTGGAAGCTTCAATCTGTTAAATTGGGTAAGATATTACAAAAATCCTCTTTTTCTGAAAAATCGGTTGTATGGAGGATATATGCTATAGTGGTCCGATCCGGTCGGTTCCGACAAATGTCTAATCGGACACCCAAATACACCTGCTCACCAAATTTTATCAAGATATCTCAAAAATTGAGGGACTAGTTTGCATACAAACAGACAGACGGACAGACGGACAGACGGACATGGCTAAAACAACTCAGCTCTTCAACCTGATTATTTCGGTATACTTAATGGTGGGTCTATCTATTTTCCTTTAAGGACTTACAATTTTCGGTTTCGTGACGAAATTAATATACCATTTCATTTTCATGAAAGGTATAAAAACGGGTAGGTACTTTGTGTGAGGATGCAAAGTTTCAGGTTTTTTGTGGTCTGCGTGTAAAAACTATGACTACGAATCACGTATTTCAAAAATATATGACGAAAACGTAACTATTTGATGAAATTTGATGAATTTTGAAGATTCTAGCCGTAAAAAAGGGGTGAAAATGACAGTTTATATGAAGTATATAATATATATACGACCGATCTCTATGATTTTTTCAGACAACAATATATGCTATATACGTAAGCATTTTGTGAAATTTGAAGCTTCTAGCTGTTAAAATGGGGCCGAAATCGTAAAAAAAATATATATATATACTATATATATATACTATATATACCATCATATATATATTATATATATCACCGATCTCTATGATTTTTTGACACAACAATACATACTATATACGTAAGCAATCGGTGAAATTTGAAGCTTATAACTGTTAAAATGGTGAAGAAATTGCGCAAAGTTTCTTATCTGAACAATCGGTTGTATGGGATATATACTATATATACCACCGGTATCTATGATTTTCTCAGACAACAATATATGCTATACACGTAAGCATTTGGTGAAATTTGAACATATCTAAACGATTTTTAAGATAAATATAAAATAAAAAATAGGTAGGTAATCTGTGTGAGGATGCAAAGCTTCACGTTTTTTGTGGTCTGCATGTAAAAACTATGGCTACGAATCACGTATTTCAAAAATATATGACGTAAACGTAATTATTTGATGAAATTTGATGAATCTTGAAGCGTCTAGCCGTAAAAAAGGGGTCAATATGACAGTTTATATGAAGTATATAATATATATACCACCGATCTCTATGAGTTTTTCAGACAACAATATATGCTATATACGAAAGCATTTTGTGAAATTTGAAGCTTCTAACTGTTAAAACGGGGCAGAAATTGCGCAAAGTTTCTTATCTGAACAATCGGTTGTATGAGATATATACTATGTATATCACCGATCTCAATGATTTTTTCAGACATCAATATATGCTATACACGTAAGCAGTTGGTGAAATTTGAAGCTTCTAGCTGTTAAAATGGGGTAGAAATTGCGAAAAGTTTCTTATCTGAACAATCGGTTGTATGAGATATATACTATATATAGAACCGATCTCTATGATTTTTTCAGACAACAATATATGCTATATACGTAAGCAATCAGTGAAATTTGAAGCTTATAGCTGTTAAAATGGGGTAGAAATTGTGAAAAGTTTTTTTTTTTTTTTTTTTAATTGCGAAAAGTTTCTTATCTGAAAAATCGGTTGTATGAGATATATACTATATATACAACCGATCTCTATGATTTTTTCAGACAACAATATATGCTATATAAGTAAATATTCGGTGAAATTTGAAGCTTCTAGCTGTTAAAATGGGGCTAAAATTTGCGAAAATATATATATATATACTATATATATATACTATATATACCACCATATATATACTATATATACCACCGATCTTTATGATTTTTTCAGACAACAATATATGCTATATAAGTAAGCATTCGCTGAAATTTGAAGCCTCTAGCTCTTAAAATAGGGCAGTAATTACGAAAAGTTCCTTATCTGAACAATCGGTTGTGGGGGATATATACTATATATACGACCGATCTCATAAATTTTTTCAGGCAACAATATGTTCAATATACGAAAGTATATGGTGAAGTTTGAAGCTTCAATCTGTTAAATTGGGTAAGATATTACAAAAATCCTCTTTTTCTGAAAAATCGGTTGTATGGAGGATATATGCTATAGTGGTCCGATCCGGTCGGTTCCGACAAATGTCTAATCGGACACCCAAATACACCTGCTCACCAAATTTTATCAAGATATCTCAAAAATTGAGGGACTAGTTTGCATACAAACAGACAGACGGACAGACGGACAGACGGACATGGCTAAAACAACTCAGCTCTTCAACCTGATTATTTCGGTATACTTAATGGTGGGTCTATCTATTTTCCTTTAAGGACTTACAATTTTCGGTTTCGTGACGAAATTAATATACCATTTCATTTTCATGAAAGGTATAAAAATAGGTAGGTAATCTGTGTGAGGATGCAAAGCTTCACGTT
Organism: Eurosta solidaginis; assembly: GCF_040869045.1. Classification (NCBI taxonomy): domain Eukaryota; kingdom Metazoa; phylum Arthropoda; class Insecta; order Diptera; family Tephritidae; genus Eurosta; species Eurosta solidaginis. Next base: position 252,297 of record NW_027136954.1, read on the forward strand.
TTTTGTGGTCTGCATGTAAAAACTATGGCTACGAATCACGTATTTCAAAAATATATGACGTAAACGTAATTATTTGATGAAATTTGATGAATCTTGAAGCGTCTAGCCGTAAAAAAGGGGTCAATATGACAGTTTATATGAAGTATATAATATATATACCACCGATCTCTATGAGTTTTTCAGACAACAATATATGCTATATACGAAAGCATTTTGTGAAATTTGAAGCTTCTAACTGTTAAAACGGGGCAGAAATTGCGCAAAGTTTCTTATCTGAACAATCGGTTGTATGAGATATATACTATGTATATCACCGATCTCAATGATTTTTTCAGACATCAATATATGCTATACACGTAAGCAGTTGGTGAAATTTGAAGCTTCTAGCTGTTAAAATGGGGTAGAAATTGCGAAAAGTTTCTTATCTGAACAATCGGTTGTATGAGATATATACTATATATAGAACCGATCTCTATGATTTTTTCAGACAACAATATATGCTATATACGTAAGCAATCAGTGAAATTTGAAGCTTATAGCTGTTAAAATGGGGTAGAAATTGTGAAAAGTTTTTTTTTTTTTTTTTTTTAATTGCGAAAAGTTTCTTATCTGAAAAATCGGTTGTATGAGATATATACTATATATACAACCGATCTCTATGATTTTTTCAGACAACAATATATGCTATATAAGTAAATATTCGGTGAAATTTGAAGCTTCTAGCTGTTAAAATGGGGCTAAAATTTGCGAAAATATATATATATACTATATATATATATACTATATATACCACCATATATATACTATATATACCACCGATCTTTATGATTTTTTCAGACAACAATATATGCTATATAAGTAAGCATTCGCTGAAATTTGAAGCCTCTAGCTCTTAAAATAGGGCAGTAATTACGAAAAGTTCCTTATCTGAACAATCGGTTGTGGGGGATATATACTATATATACGACCGATCTCATAAATTTTTTCAGGCAACAATATGTTCAATATACGAAAGTATATGGTGAAGTTTGAAGCTTCAATCTGTTAAATTGGGTAAGATATTACAAAAATCCTCTTTTTCTGAAAAATCGGTTGTATGGAGGATATATGCTATAGTGGTCCGATCCGGTCGGTTCCGACAAATGTCTAATCGGACACCCAAATACACCTGCTCACCAAATTTTATCAAGATATCTCAAAAATTGAGGGACTAGTTTGCATACAAACAGACAGACGGACAGACGGACAGACGGACAGACGGACATGGCTAAAACAACTCAGCTCTTCAACCTGATTATTTCGGTATACTTAATGGTGGGTCTATCTATTTTCCTTTAAGGACTTACAATTTTCGGTTTCGTGACGAAATTAATATACCATATCATTTTCATGAAAGGTATAAAAATAGGTAGGTAATCTGTGTGAGGATGCAAAGCTTCACGTTTTTTGTGGTCTGCATGTAAAAACTATGGCTACGAATCACGTATTTCAAAAATATATGACGTAAACGTAATTATTTGATGAAATTTGATGAATCTTGAAGCTTCTAGCCGTAAAAAAGGGGTCAATATGACAGTTTATATGAAGTATATAATATATATACCACCGATCTCTATGATTTTTTCAGACAACAATATATGCTATATACGAAAGCATTTTGTGAAATTTGAAGCTTCTAACTGTTAAAACGGGGCAGAAATTGCGCAAAGTTTCTTATCTGAACAATCGGTTGTATGAGATATATACTATGTATATCACCGATCTCAATGATTTTTTCAGACATCAATATATGCTATACACGTAAGCAGTTGGTGAAATTTGAAGCTTCTAGCTGTTAAAATGGGGTAGAAATTGCGAAAAGTTTCTTATCTGAACAATCGGTTGTATGAGATATATACTATATATAGAACCGATCTCTATGATTTTTTCAGACAACAATATATGCTATATACGTAAGCAATCAGTGAAATTTGAAGCTTATAGCTGTTAAAATGGGGTAGAAATTGTGAAAAGTTTTTTTTTTTTTTTTTTTTAATTGCGAAAAGTTTCTTATCTGAAAAATCGGTTGTATGAGATATATACTATATATACAACCGATCTTAATGATTTTTTCAGACAACAATATATGCTATATAAGTAAATATTCGGTGAAATTTGAAGCTTCTAGCTGTTAAAATGGGGCTAAAATTTGCGAAAATATATATATATATACTATATATATATACTATATATACCACCATATATATACTATATATACCACCGATCTTTATGATTTTTTCAGACAACAATATATGCTATATAAGTAAGCATTCGCTGAAATTTGAAGCCTCTAGCTCTTAAAATAGGGCAGTAATTACGAAAAGTTCCTTATCTGAACAATCGGTTGTGGGGGATATATACTATATATATGACCGATCTCATAAATTTTTTCAGGCAACAATATGTTCAATATACGAAAGTATATGGTGAAGTTTGAAGCTTCAATCTGTTAAATTGGGTAAGATATTACAGAAATCCTCTTTTTCTGAAAAATCGGTTGTATGGAGGATATATGCTATAGTGGTCCGATCCGGTCGGTTCCGACAAATGTCTAATCGGACACCCAAATACACCTGCTCACCAAATTTTATCAAGATATCTCAAAAATTGAGGGACTAGTTTGCATACAAACAGACAGACGGACAGACGGACAGACGGACATGGCTAAAACAACTCAGCTCTTCAACCTGATTATTTCGGTATACTTAATGGTGGGTCTATCTATTTTCCTTTAAGGACTTACAATTTTCGGTTTCGTGACGAAATTAATATACCATTTCATTTTCATGAAAGGTATAAAAATAGGTAGGTAATCTGTGTGAGGATGCAAAGCTTCACGTTTTTTGTGGTCTGCATGTAAAAACTATGGCTACGAATCACGTATTTCAAAAATATATGACGTAAACGTAATTATTTGATGAAATTTGATGAATCTTGAAGCTTCTAGCCGTAAAAAAGGGGTCAATATGACAGTTTATATGAAGTATATAATATATATACCACCGATCTCTATGATTTTTTCAGACAACAATATATGCTATATACGAAAGCATTTTGTGAAATTTGAAGCTTCTAACTGTTAAAACGGGGCAGAAATTGCGCAAAGTTTCTTATCTGAACAATCGGTTGTATGAGATATATACTATGTATATCACCGATCTCAATGATTTTTTCAGACATCAATATATGCTATACACGTAAGCAGTTGGTGAAATTTGAAGCTTCTAGCTGTTAAAATGGGGTAGAAATTGCGAAAAGTTTCTTATCTGAACAATCGGTTGTATGAGATATATACTATATATAGAACCGATCTCTATGATTTTTTCAGACAACAATATATGCTATATACGTAAGCAATCAGTGAAATTTGAAGCTTATAGCTGTTAAAATGGGGTAGAAATTGTGAAAAGTTTTTTTTTTTTTTTTTTTTAATTGCGAAAAGTTTCTTATCTGAAAAATCGGTTGTATGAGATATATACTATATATACAACCGATCTCTATGATTTTTTCAGACAACAATATATGCTATATAAGTAAATATTCGGTGAAATTTGAAGCTTCTAGCTGTTAAAATGGGGCTAAAATTTGCGAAAATATATATATATATACTATATATATATACTATATATACCACCATATATATACTATATATACCACCGATCTTTATGATTTTTTCAGACAACAATATATGCTATATAAGTAAGCATTCGCTGAAATTTGAAGCCTCTAGCTCTTAAAATAGGGCAGTAATTACGAAAAGTTCCTTATCTGAACAATCGGTTGTGGGGGATATATACTATATATACGACCGATCTCATAAATTTTTTCAGGCAACAATATGTTCAATATACGAAAGTATATGATGAAGTTTGAAGCTTCAATCTGTTAAATTGGGTAAGATATTACAAAAATCCTCTTTTTCTGAAAAATCGGTTGTATGGAGGATATATGCTATAGTGGTCCGATCCGGTCGGTTCCGACAAATGTCTAATCGGACACCCAAATACACCTGCTCACCAAATTTTATCATGATATCTCAAAAATTGAGGGACTAGTTTGCATACAAACAGACAGACGGACAGACGGACATGGCTAAAACAACTCAGCTCTTCAACCTGATTATTTCGGTATACTTAATGGTGGGTCTATCTATTTTCCTTTAAGGACTTACAATTTTCGGTTTCGTGACGAAATTAATATACCATTTCATTTTCATGAAAGGTATAAAAATAGGTAGGTAATCTGTGTGAGGATGCAAAGCTTCACGTTTTTTGTGGCCTGCATGTAAAAACTATGGCTACGAATCACGTATTTCAAAAATATATGACGTAAACGTAATTATTTGATGAAATTTGATGAATCTTGAAGCTTCTAGCCGTAAAAAAGGGGTCAATATGACAGTTTATATGAAGTATATAATATATATACCACCGATCTCTATGATTTTTTCAGACAACAATATATGCTATATACGAAAGCATTTTGTGAAATTTGAAGCTTCTAACTGTTAAAACGGGGCAGAAATTGCGCAAAGTTTCTTATCTGAACAATCGGTTGTATGAGATATATACTATGTATATCACCGATCTCAATGATTTTTTCAGACATCAATATATGCTATACACGTAAGCAGTTGGTGAAATTTGAAGCTTCTAGCTGTTAAAATGGGGTAGAAATTGCGAAAAGTTTCTTATCTGAACAATCGGTTGTATGAGATATATACTATATATAGAACCGATCTCTATGATTTTTTCAGACAACAATATATGCTATATACGTAAGCAATCAGTAAAATTTGAAGCTTATAGCTGTTAAAATGGGGTAGAAATTGTGAAAAGTTTTTTTTTTTTTTTTTTTTTAATTGCGAAAAGTTTCTTATCTGAAAAATCAGTTGTATGAGATATATACTATATATACAACCGATCTCTATGATTTTTTCAGACAACAATATATGCTATATAAGTAAATATTCGGTGAAATTTGAAGCTTCTAGCTGTTAAAATGGGGCTAAAATTTGCAAAAATATATATATATATACTATATATATATACTATATATACCACCATATATATACTATATATACCACCGATCTTTATGATTTTTTCAGACAACAATATATGCTATATAAGTAAGCATTCGCTGAAATTTGAAGCCTCTAGCTCTTAAAATAGGGCAGTAATTACGAAAAGTTCCTTATCTGAACAATCGGTTGTGGGGGATATATACTATATATACGACCGATCTCATAAATTTTTTCAGGCAACAATATGTTCAATATACGAAAGTATATGGTGAAGTTTGAAGCTTCAATCTGTTAAATTGGGTAAGATATTACAAAAATCCTCTTTTTCTGAAAAATCGGTTGTATGGAGGATATATGCTATAGTGGTCCGATCCGGTCGGTTCCGACAAATGTCTAATCGGACACCCAAATACACCTGCTCACCAAATTTTATAAAGATATCTCAAAAATTGAGGGACTAGTTTGCATACAAACAGACAGACGGACAGACGGACAGACGGACAGACGGACAGACGGACATGGCTAAAACAACTCAGCTCTTCAACCTAATTATTTCGGTATACTTAATGGTGGGTCTATCTATTTTCCTTTAAGGACTTACAATTTTCGGTTTCGTGACGAAATTAATATACCATTTCATTTTCATGAAAGGTATAAAAATAGGTAGGTAATCTGTGTGAGGATGCAAAGCTTCACGTTTTTTGTGGTCTGCATGTAAAAACTATGGCTACGAATCACGTATTTCAAAAATATATGACGTAAACGTAATTATTTGATGAAATTTGATGAATCTTGAAGCTTCTAGCCGTAAAAAAGGGGTCAATATGACAGTTTATATGAAGTATATAATATATATACCACCGATCTCTATGATTTTTTCAGACAACAATATATGCTATATACGAAAGCATTTTCTGAAATTTGAAGCTTCTAACTGTTAAAACGGGGCAGAAATTGCGCAAAGTTTCTTATCTGAACAATCGGTTGTATGAGATATATACTATGTATATCACCGATCTCAATGATTTTTTCAGACATCAATATATGCTATACACGTAAGCAGTTGGTGAAATTTGAAGCTTCTAGCTGTTAAAATGGGGTAGAAATTGCGAAAAGTTTCTTATCTGAACAATCGGTTGTATGAGATATATACTATATATAGAACCGATCTCTATGATTTTTTCAGACAACAATATATGCTATATACGTAAGCAATCAGTGAAATTTGAAGCTTATAGCTGTTAAAATGGGGTAGAAATTGTGAAAAGTTTTTTTTTTTTTTTTTTTTAATTGCGAAAAGTTTCTTATCTGAAAAATCGGTTGTATGAGATATATACTATATATACAACCGATCTCTATGATTTTTTCAGACAACAATATATGCTATATAAGTAAATATTCGGTGAAATTTGAAGCTTCTAGCTGTTAAAATGGGGCTAAAATTTGCGAAAATATATATATATATACTATATATATATACTATATATACCACCATATATATACTATATATACCACCGATCTTTATGATTTTTTCAGACAACAATATATGCTATATAAGTAAGCATTCGCTGAAATTTGAAGCCTCTAGCTCTTAAAATAGGGCAGTAATTACGAAAAGTTCCTTATCTGAACAATCGGTTGTGGGGGATATATACTATATATACGACCGATCTCATAAATTTTTTCAGGCAACAATATGTTCAATATACGAAAGTATATGGTGAAGTTTGAAGCTTCAATCTGTTAAATTGGGTAAGATATTACAAAAATCCTCTTTTTCTGAAAAATCGGTTGTATGGAGGATATATGCTATAGTGGTCCGATCCGGTCGGTTCCGACAAATGTCTAATCGGACACCCAAATACACCTGCTCACCAAATTTTATCAAGATATCTCAAAAATTGAGGGACTAGTTTGCATACAAACAGACAGACGGAGAGACGGACAGACGGACAGACGGACATGGCTAAAACAACTCAGCTCTTCAACCTGATTATTTCGGTATACTTAATGGTGGGCCTATCTATTTTCCTTTAAGGACTTACAATTTTCGGTTTCGTGACGAAATTAATATACCATTTCATTTTCATGAAAGGTATAAAAATAGGTAGGTAATCTGTGTGAGGATGCAAAGCTTCACGTTTTTTGTGGTCTGCATGTAAAAACTATGGCTACGAATCACGTATTTCAAAAATATATGACGTAAACGTAATTATTTGATGAAATTTGATGAATCTTGAAGCTTCTAGCCGTAAAAAAGGGGTCAATATGACAGTTTATATGAAGTATATAATATATATACCACCGATCTCTATGATTTTTTCAGACAACAATATATGCTATATACGAAAGCATTTTGTGAAATTTGAAGCTTCTAACTGTTAAAACGGGGCAGAAATTGCGCAAAGTTTCTTATCTGAACAATCGGTTGTATGAGATATATACTATGTATATCACCGATCTCAATGATTTTTTCAGACATCAATATATGCTATACACGTAAGCAGTTGGTGAAATTTGAAGCTTCTAGCTGTTAAAATGGGGTAGAAATTGCGAAAAGTTTCTTATCTGAACAATCGGTTGTATGAGATATATACTATATATAGAACCGATCTCTATGATTTTTTCAGACAACAATATATGCTATATACGTAAGCAATCAGTGAAATTTGAAGCTTATAGCTGTTAAAATGGGGTAGAAATTGTGAAAAGTTTTTTTTTTTTTTTTTTAATTGCGAAAAGTTTCTTATCTGAAAAATCGGTTGTATGAGATATATACTATATATACAACCGATCTCTATGATTTTTTCAGACAACAATATATGCTATATAAGTAAATATTCGGTGAAATTTGAAGCTTCTAGCTGTTAAAATGGGGCTAAAATTTGCGAAAATATATATATATATACTATATATATATACTATATATACCACCATATATATACTATATATACCACCGATCTTTATGATTTTTTCAGACAACAATATATGCTATATAAGTAAGCATTCGCTGAAATTTGAAGCCTCTACCTCTTAAAATAGGGCAGTAATTACGAAAAGTTCCTTATCTGAACAATCGGTTGTGGGGGATATATACTATATATACGACCGATCTCATAAATTTTTTCAGGCAACAATATGTTCAATATACGAAAGTATATGGTGAAGTTTGAAGCTTCAATCTGTTAAATTGGGTAAGATATTACAAAAATCCTCTTTTTCTGAAAAATCGGTTGTATGGAGGATATATGCTATAGTGGTCCGATCCGGTCGGTTCCGACAAATGTCTAATCGGACACCCAAATACACCTGCTCACCAAATTTTATCAAGATATCTCAAAAATTGAGGGACTAGTTTGCATACAAACAGACAGACGGACAGACGGACATGGCTAAAACAACTCAGCTCTTCAACCTGATTATTTCGGTATACTTAATGGTGGGTCTATCTATTTTCCTTTAAGGACTTACAATTTTCGGTTTCGTGACGAAATTAATATACCATTTCATTTTCATGAAAGGTATAAAAATAGGTAGGTAATCTGTGTGAGGATGCAAAGCTTCACGTTTTTTGTGGTCTGCATGTAAAAACTATGGCTACGAATCACGTATTTCAAAAATATATGACGTAAACGTAATTATTTGATGAAATTTGATGAATCTTGAAGCTTCTAGCCGTAAAAAAGGGGTCAATATGACAGTTTATATGAAGTATATAATATATATACCACCGATCTCTATGATTTTTTCAGACAACAATATATGCTATATACGAAAGCATTTTGTGAAATTTGAAGCTTCTAACTGTTAAAACTGGGCAGAAATTGCGCAAAGTTTCTTATCTGAACAATCGGTTGTATGAGATATATACTATGTATATCACCGATCTCAATGATTTTTTCAGACATCAATATATGCTATACACGTAACCAATTGGTGAAATTTGAAGCTTCTAGCTGTTAAAATGGGGTAGAAATTGCGAAAAGTTTCTTATCTGAACAATCGGTTGTATGAGAAATATACTATATATAGAACCGATCTCTATGATTTTTTCAGACAACAATATATACTATATACGTAAGCAATCAGTGAAATTTGAAGCTTATAGCTGTTAAAATGGGGTAGAAATTGTGAAAAGTTTTTTTTTTTTTTTTTAATTGCGAAAAGTTTCTTATCTGAAAAATCGGTTGTATGAGATATATACTATATATACAACCGATCTCTATGATTTTTTCAGACAACAATATATGCTATATAAGTAAATATTCGGTGAAATTTGAAGCTTCTAGCTGTTAAAATGGGGCTAAAATTTGCGAAAATATATATATATATACTATATATATATACTATATATACCACCATATATATACTATATATACCACCGATCTTTATGATTTTTTCAGACAACAATATATGCTATATAAGTAAGCATTCGCTGAAATTTGAAGCCTCTAGCTCTTAAAATAGGGCAGTAATTACGAAAAGTTCCTTATCTGAACAATCGGTTGTGGGGGATATATACTATATATACGACCGATCTCATAAATTTTTTCAGGCAACAATATGTTCAATATACGAAAGTATATGGTGAAGTTTGAAGCTTCAATCTGTTAAATTGGGTAAGATATTACAAAAATCCTCTTTTTCTGAAAAATCGGTTGTATGGAGGATATATGCTATAGTGGTCCGATCCGGTCGGTTCCGACAAATGTCTAATCGGACACCCAAATACACCTGCTCACCAAATTTTATCAAGATATCTCAAAAATTGAGGGACTAGTTTGCATACAAACAGACAGACGGACAGACGGACAGACGGACAGACGGACATGGCTAAAACAACTCAGCTCTTCAACCTGATTATTTCGGTATACTTAATGGTGGGTCTATCTATTTTCCTTTAAGGACTTACAATTTTCGGTTTCGTGACGAAATTAATATACCATTTCATTTTCATGAAAGGTATAAAAATAGGTAGGTAATCTGTGTGAGGATGCAAAGCTTCACGTTTTTTGTGGTCTGCATGTAAAAACTATGGCTACGAATCACGTATTTCAAAAATATATGACGTAAACGTAATTATTTGATGAAATTTGATGAATCTTGAAGCTTCTAGCCGTAAAAAAGGGGTCAATATGACAGTTTATATGAAGTATATAATATATATACCACCGATCTCTATGATTTTTTCAGACAACAATATATGCAAAAACGAAAGCATTTTGTGAAATTTGAAGCTTCTAACTGTTAAAACGGGGCAGAAATTGCGCAAAGTTTCTTATCTGAACAATCGGTTGTATGAGATATATACTATGTATATCACCGATCTCAATGATTTTTTCAGACATCAATATATGCTATACACGTAAGCAGTTGGTGAAATTTGAAGCTTCTAGCTGTTAAAATGGGGTAGAAATTGCGAAAAGTTTCTTATCTGAACAATCGGTTGTATGAGATATATACTATATATAGAACCGATCTCTATGATTTTTTCAGACAACAATATATGCTATATACGTAAGCAATCAGTGAAATTTGAAGCTTATAGCTGTTAAAATGGGGTAGAAATTGTGAAAAGTTTTTTTTTTTTTTTTTAATTGCGAAAAGTTTCTTATCTGAAAAATCGGTTGTATGAGATATATACTATATACACAACCGATCTCTATGATTTTTTCAGACAACAATATATGCTATATAAGTAAATATTCGGTGAAATTTGAAGCTTCTAGCTGTTAAAATGGGGCTAAAATTTGCGAAAATATATATATATATACTATATATATATACTATATATACCACCATATATATACTATATATACCACCGATCTTTATGATTTTTTCAGACAACAATATATGCTATATAAGTAAGCATTCGCTGAAATTTGAAGCCTGTAGCTCTTAAAATAGGGCAGTAATTACGAAAAGTTCCTTATCTGAACAATCGGTTGTGGGGGATATATACTATATATACGACCGATCTCATAAATTTTTTCAGGCAACAATATGTTCAATATACGAAAGTATATGGTGAAGTTGGAAGCTTCAATCTGTTAAATTGGGTAAGATATTACAAAAATCCTCTTTTTCTGAAAAATCGGTTGTATGGAGGATATATGCTATAGTGGTCCGATCCGGTCGGTTCCGACAAATGTCTAATCGGACACCCAAATACACCTGCTCACCAAATTTTATCAAGATATCTCAAAAATTGAGGGACTAGTTTGCATACAAACAGACAGACGGACAGACGGACAGACGGACATGGCTAAAACAACTCAGCTCTTCAACCTGATTATTTCGGTATACTTAATGGTGGGTCTATCTATTTTCCTTTAAGGACTTACAATTTTCGGTTTCGTGACGAAATTAATATACCATTTCATTTTCATGAAAGGTATAAAAATTTAAGTTATCCTTAGGCTTTCCAATATGTCTCTTGTTTTTTCTCGCTTTTCTTAATCTATAATTTTCGCATTTTCAAAATCAGCACTTGTCAACATATGCTGTGATATCGCTGTGCTGGTCTTTTGTTTTTAAACGATTTTATTTAGCTTGACTTGACAAGCTGGTTGGTTGGCTGGCACGAATTTTGTAATTGAAATTTGAATAACTTCCCGACTGGTTACAAGCTTGAAACTTGGAATATAGTTCAGGACCCGATGACAATGCAATAATAAAAAAAAAATCGCTGCTAGGTGGTGCAAGTATTGAGATATTCACGAAAATCGTATTTGTAGTCCGATTTGGCTCATATTTGGGTCGCATAATACATACAAGAATAGAATGATTGAAGAAAAATCGCCGCTAGGTGGCACAAGGATCGAGATATTCACAAAAATCGTATTTGTAGTCCGATTTGGCTCATATTTGGAACACGTAATACATACAAGAATAGAAAGCGACCTATGAAAATAATCGCCGCTAAGTGGCGCAAGGATCGAGATATTCACAAAAATCGTATTTGTAGTCCGATTTGGCTCATATTTGGATCGCATAACACGTACAAGAATAGAAAGCGACCTATGAAAAAAAATCGCCGCTAGGTGGTGCAAGTATCGAGATATTCACAAAAATCTTATTTGTAGTCCGATTTGGCTCATATTTGGGTCGCATAATACATACAAGAATAGAATGAATGAAAAAAAATCGCCGCTAGGTGGCACAAGGATCGAGATATTCACAAAAATCGTATTTGTAGTCCGATTTGGCTCATATTTGGAACACGTAATACATACAAGAATAGAAAGCGACCTATGAAAAAAATCGCCGCTAGGTGGCGCAAGGATCGAGATATTCACAAAAATCATATTTGTAGTCCGATTTGGCTCATATTTGGATCGCATAACACGTACAAGAATAGAAAGCGACCTATGAAAAAAAATCGCCGCTAGGTGGTGCAAGGATCGAGATATTCACAAAAATCATATTTGTAGTCCGATTTGGCTCATATTTGGATCGCATAACACGTACAAGAATAGAAAGCGACCTATGAAAAAAAATCGCCGCTAGGATCGAGATATTCAAAAAAATCGTATTTGTGGTCCGATTTGGCTCATATTTGGAACACATAATACATACGAGAATAGAAAGCGACCTATGAGAAAAAATCGCTGCTAGGTGGTGCAAGGATCGAGATATTCACAAAAATCGTATTTGTAGTCCGATTTGGCTCATATTTGGATCGCATAACACGTACAAGAATAGAAAGCGACCTATGAAAAAAAATCGCCGCTAGGATCGAGATATTCAAAAAAATCGTATTTGTGGTCCGATTTGGCTCATATTTGGAACACATAATACATACGAGAATAGAAAGCGACCTATGAGAAAGAATCGCTGCTAGGTGGTGCAAGGATCGAGATATTCACAAAAATCGTATTTGTAGTCCGATTTGGCTCATATTTGGAACACATAATACATGCAAGTATAGAAAGCCACAAAAATCGTATTTGTGGTCCGATTTGGCTCATATTTGGAACACATAATACATGCAAGAATAGAAAGCGACCTGTGAAAAAAATCGCCGCTAGGTGGCGCAAGGATCGAGATATTCACAAAAATCATATTTGTAGTCCGATTTGGCTCATATTTGGATCGCATAACACGTACAAGAATAGAAAGCGACCTATGAAAAAAAATCGCCGCTAGGATCGAGATATTCAAAAAAATCGTATTTGTGGTCCGATTTGGCTCATATTTGGAACACATAATACATACGAGAATAGAAAGCGACCTGTGAAAAAAATCGCCGCTAGGTGGCGCAAGGATCGAGATATTCACAAAAATCATATTTGTAGTCCGATTTGGCTCATATTTGGATCGCATAACACGTACAAGAATAGAAAGCGACCTATGAAAAAAAATCGCCGCTAGGATCGAGATATTCAAAAAAATCGTATTTGTGGTCCGATTTGGCTCATATTTGGAACACATAATACATACGAGAATAGAAAGCGACCTATGAGAAAAAATCGCTGCTAGGTGGTGCAAGGATCGAGATATTCACAAAAATCGTATTTGTTGTCCGATTTGGCTCATATTTGGATCGCATAACACGTACAAGAATAGAAAGCGACCTATGAAAAAAAATCGCCGCTAGGTGGTGCAAGTATCGAGATATTCACAAAAATCGTATTTGTAGTCCGATTTGGCTCATATTTGGGTCGCATAATACATACAAGAATAGAATGAATGAAAAAAAAATCGCCGCTAGGTGGCACAAGGATCGAGATATTCACAAAAATCGTATTTGTAGTCCGATTTGGCTCATATTTGGAACACGTAATACATACAAGAATAAAAAGCGACCTATGAAAAAAATCGCCGCTAAGTGGCACAAGGATCGAGGTCTTCGCAAAAATCGTATTTGTAGTCCGATTTATCTCATATTTGGAACACATAATACATACAAGAATAGAAAGCGACCTATGAGAAAAAATCGCTGCTAGGTGGTGCAAGGATCGAGATATTCACAAAAATCGTATTTGTAGTCCGATTTGGCTCATATTTGGATCGCATAACACGTACAAGAATAGAAAGCGACCTATGAAAAAAAATCGCCGCTAGGAGGCACAAGGATCGAGATATTCAAAAAAATCGTATTTGTGGTCCGATTTGGCTCATATTTGGAACACATAATACATACGAGAATAGAAAGCGACGTATGACAAAAAATCGCCGCTAGGAGGCACAAGGTTCGAGATATTCACAAAAATCGTATTTGTAGTCCGATTTGGCTCATATTTGGATCGCATAACACGTACAAGAATAGAAAGCGACCTATGAAAAAAAATCGCCGCTAGGAGGCACAAGGATCGAGATATTCAAAAAAATCGTATTTGTGGTCCGATTTGGCTCATATTTGGAACACATAATACATACGAGAATAGAAAGCGACATATGAGAAAAAATCGCTGCTAGGTGGTGCAAGGATCGAGATATTCACAAAAATCGTATTTGTAGTCCGATTTGGCTCATATTTGGATCGCATAACACGTACAAGAATAGAAAGCGACCTATGAAAAAAAATCGGCGCTAGGAGGCACAAGGATCGAGATATTCAAAAAAATCGTATTTGTGGTCCGATTTGGCTCATATTTGGAACACATAATACATACGAGAATAGAAAGCGACATATGAGAAAAAATCGCCGCTAGGAGGCACAAGGTTCGAGATATTCACAAAAATCGTATTTGTAGTCCGATTTGGCTCATATTTGGATCGCATAACACGTGCAAGAATAGAAAGCGACCTATGAAAAAAAATCGCCGCTAGGAGGCACAAGGTTCGAGATATTCAAAAACTCCTATTTGTGGTCCGATTTGGTCCATATTTGGTACACGTAATACATACATGAATAGAAAGCAACCTATGATGTCAGGTTTGGCTCATAATTGGAAAAAATATTACATTCAGTCCGGTAGAAGTGACACCAAAATATTTTGTAGTTCGGAGAGGGACAAGCATACGTGGCACAGAGTCGAGTAAAGTCTTTGGAAGGATTGTGTATTGAATACTTAGATTGTAACAAATTGTTAGGAAAGAGTCCTTGTAATAATGAGTCACTAAAAGAACTAAATAGAATGAGAAATAATAGGCAATTATATAAAGACTAAAAACTTCAAAATAAAATAGTTAAAAAAAAAAATTTAAGTTATCCTTAGGCTTTCCAATATGTCTCTTGTTTTTTCTCGCTTTTCTTAATCTATAATTTTCGCATTTTCAAAATCAGCACTTGTCAACATATGCTGTGATATCGCTGTGCTGGTCTTTTGTTTTTAAACGATTTTATTTAGCTTGACTTGACAAGCTGGTTGGTTGGCTGGCACGAATTTTGTAATTGAAATTTGAATAACTTCCCGATTGGTTACAATCTTGAAACTTGGAATATAGTTCAGGACCCGATGACAATGCAATAATAAGAAAAAAATTGCCGCTAGGTGGCGTAAGGATCGAGATATTCACAAAAATCGTATTTGTAGTCCCATTTGGCTTATATTAGAAACACATAATACACACAAGAATAGCAAGCACCTGTGAAAAAAAATTGCCGCTAGGTGGCGCAAGGATCGAGATATTCACAAAAAGCGTATTTGTGGTACGATTTGAATCATATTTGGAACACATAATACATACAAGAATAGAAAGCGACCTATGATAAAAATCGCCGCTAGGTGGCGCAAGGATCGAGATATTCAAAAAATCGTATTTGTGTTCCGATTTGGCTCATATTTGGAACACATAATACATGCAAGAATAGAAAGCGACCTATGAAAAAAATCGCCGCTAGGATCGAGATATTCAAAAAAATCGTATTTGTGGTCCGATTGGCTCATATTTGGAACACATAATACATACGAGAATAGAAAGCGACCTATGAGAAAAAATCGCTGCTAGGTGGTGCAAGTATCGAGATATTCACAAAAATCGTATTTGTAGTCCGATTTGGCTCATATTTGGGTCGCATAATACATACAAGAATAGAATGAATGAAAAAAAATCGCCGCTAGGTGGCACAAGGATCGAGATATTCACAAAAATCGTATTTGTAGTCCGATTTGGCTCATATTTGGAACACGTAATACATACAAGAATAGAAAGCGACCTATGAAAAAAATCGCCGCTAAGTGGCGCAAGGATCGAGATATTCGCAAAAATCGTATTTGTTGTCCGATTTGGCTCATATTTGGAACACATAATACATACAAGAATAGAAAGCGACCTATGAGAAAAAATCGCTGCTAGGTGGTGCAAGGATCGAGATATTCACAAAAATCGTATTTGTAGTGCGATTTGGCTCATATTTGGATCGCATAACACGTACAAGAATAGAAAGCGACCTATGAAAAAAATCGCCGCTAAGTGGCGCAAGGATCGAGATATTCGCAAAAATCGTATTTGTGGTCCGATTTGGCTCATATTTGGAACAAATAATACATACAAGAGTAGAAAGCGACCTATTAGAAAAAATCGCTGCTAGGTGGTGCAAGGATCGAGATATTCACAAAAATCCTATTTGTGGTCCGATTTGGCTCATATTTGGAACACGTAATACATATATGAATAGAAAGCAACCTATGATGTCAGGTTTGGCTCATAATTGGAAAAAATATTATATATAATATATAGACTAAAAACTTCAAAATAAAATAGTTAAAAAAAAAATTTTAAGTTATCCTTAGGCCTTCCAATTTGTATCTTGTTGTTTCTCGCTTTTCTTAATCTATAATTTTCGCATTTTCAAAATCAGCACTTGTCAACATATGCTGTGATATCGCTGTGCTGGTCTTTTGTTTTTAAACGATTTTATTTAGCTTGACTTGACTGGCATGAATTTTGTAATTGAAATTTGAATAACTTCCCGATTGGTTACAAGCTTGAAACTTGGAATATAGTTCAGGACCCGATGACAATGCAATAATAAGAAAAAAATCGCCGCTAGGTGGCGCAAGGATCGAGATATTCACAAAAATCGTATATGTAGTCCCATTTGGCTTATATTTGGAACACATAATACATACGAGAATAGAAAGCGACGTATGAGAAAAAATCGCTGCTAGGTGGTGCAAGTATCGAGATATTCACAAAAATCGTATTTGTAGTCCAATTTGGCTCATATTTGGAACACGTAATACATACAAGAATAGAAAGCGACCTATGAAAAAATCGCCGCTAAGTGGCGCAAGAATTGAGATATTCGCAAAAATCGTATTTGTGGTCCGATTTGGCTCATGTTTGGAACATATAATACATGCAAGTATAGAAAGCACCTGTGAAAAAAAATTGCCGCTAGGTGGCGCAAGGATCGAGATATTCACAATTTTATTTAGCTTAACTTGACAAGCTGGTTGGTTGGCTGGCACGAATTTTGTAATTGAAATTTGAATAACTTCCCGATTGGTTACAAGCTTGAAACTTGGAATATAGTTCAGGACCCGATGACAATGCAATAATAAGAAAAAAATCGCCGCTAGGTGGCGCAAAGATCGAGATATTCACAAAAATCGTATTTGTAGTCCCATTTGGCTTATATTTGAAACACATAATACATACAAGAATAGCAAGCACCTGTGAAAAAAATTGCCGCTAGGTGGCGCAAGGATCGAGATATTCACAAAAATCGTATTCGTGGTACGATTTGAATCATGTTTGGAACACGGAATACATAAAAGAATATAAAGCGACCTATGAAAAAAAATCGCCGCTAGGAGGCACAAGGATCGAGATATTCAAAAAAATCGTATTTGTGGTCCGATTTGGCTCACATTTGGAACACATAATACATACGAGAATAGAAAGCGACATATGAGAAAAAATCGCCGCTAGGAGGCACAAGGTTCGAGATATTCACAAAAATCGTATTTGTAGTCCGATTTGGCTCATATTTGGATCGCATAACACGTGCAAGAATAGAAAGCGACCTATGAAAAAAAATCGCCGCTAGGAGGCACAAGGATCGAGATATTCAAAAAAATCGTATTTGTGGTCCGATTTGGCTCATATTTGGAACACATAATACATACGAGAATAGAAAGCGACGTATGACAAAAAATCGCCGCTAGGAGGCACAAGGTTCGAGATATTCACAAAAATCGTATTTGTAGTCCGATTTGGCTCATATTTGGATCGCATAACACGTACAAGAATAGAAAGCGACCTATGAAAAAAAATCGCCGCTAGGAGGCACAAGGATCGAGATATTCAAAAAAATCGTATTTGTGGTCCGATTTGGCTCATATTTGGAACACATAATACATACGAGAATAGAAAGCGACATATGAGAAAAAATCGCTGCTAGGTGGTGCAAGGATCGAGATATTCACAAAAATCGTATTTGTAGTCCGATTTGGCTCATATTTGGATCGCATAACACGTACAAGAATAGAAAGCGACCTATGAAAAAAAATCGGCGCTAGGAGGCACAAGGATCGAGATATTCAAAAAAATCGTATTTGTGGTCCGATTTGGCTCATATTTGGAACACATAATACATACGAGAATAGAAAGCGACATATGAGAAAAAATCGCCGCTAGGAGGCACAAGGTTCGAGATATTCACAAAAATCGTATTTGTAGTCCGATTTGGCTCATATTTGGATCGCATAACACGTGCAAGAATAGAAAGCGACCTATGAAAAAAAATCGCCGCTAGGAGGCACAAGGTTCGAGATATTCAAAAACTCCTATTTGTGGTCCGATTTGGTCCATATTTGGTACACGTAATACATACATGAATAGAAAGCAACCTATGATGTCAGGTTTGGCTCATAATTGGAAAAAATATTACATTCAGTCCGGTAGAAGTGACACCAAAATATTTTGTAGTTCGGAGAGGGACAAGCATACGTGGCACAGAGTCGAGTAAAGTCTTTGGAAGGATTGTGTATTGAATACTTAGATTGTAACAAATTGTTAGGAAAGAGTCCTTGTAATAATGAGTCACTAAAAGAACTAAATAGAATGAGAAATAATAGGCAATTATATAAAGACTAAAAACTTCAAAATAAAATAGTTAAAAAAAAAAATTTAAGTTATCCTTAGGCTTTCCAATATGTCTCTTGTTTTTTCTCGCATTTCTTAATCTATAATTTTCGCATTTTCAAAATCAGCACTTGTCAACATATGCTGTAATATCGCTGTGCTGGTCTTTTGTTTTTAAACGATTTTATTTAGCTTGACTTGACAAGCTGGTTGGTTGGCTGGCACGAATTTTGTAATTGAAATTTGAATAACTTCCCGATTGGTTACAATCTTGAAACTTGGAATATAGTTCAGGACCCGATGACAATGCAATAATAAGAAAAAAATTGCCGCTAGGTGGCGTAAGGATCGAGATATTCACAAAAATCGTATTTGTAGTCCCATTTGGCTTATATTAGAAACACATAATACACACAAGAATAGCAAGCACCTGTGAAAAAAAATTGCCGCTAGGTGGCGCAAGGATCGAGATATTCACAAAAAGCGTATTTGTGGTACGATTTGAATCATATTTGGAACACATAATACATACAAGAATAGAAAGCGACCTATGATAAAAATCGCCGCTAGGTGGCGCAAGGATCGAGATATTCAAAAAATCGTATTTGTGTTCCGATTTGGCTCATATTTGGAACACATAATACATGCAAGAATAGAAAGCGACCTATGAAAAAAATCGCCGCTAGGATCGAGATATTCAAAAAAATCGTATTTGTGGTCCGATTGGCTCATATTTGGAACACATAATACATACGAGAATAGAAAGCGACCTATGAGAAAAAATCGCTGCTAGGTGGTGCAAGTATCGAGATATTCACAAAAATCGTATTTGTAGTCCGATTTGGCTCATATTTGGGTCGCATAATACATACAAGAATAGAATGAATGAAAAAAAATCGCCGCTAGGTGGCACAAGGATCGAGATATTCACAAAAATCGTATTTGTAGTCCGATTTGGCTCATATTTGGAACACGTAATACATACAAGAATAGAAAGCGACCTATGAAAAAAATCGCCGCTAAGTGGCGCAAGGATCGAGATATTCGCAAAAATCGTATTTGTGGTCCGATTTGGCTCATATTTTGAACACATAATACATACAAGAATAGAAAGCGACCTATGAGAAAAAATCGCTGCTAGGTGGTGCAAGGATCGAGATATTCACAAAAATCGTATTTGTAGTGCGATTTGGCTCATATTTGGATCGCATAACACGTACAAGAATAGAAAGCGACCTATGAAAAAAATCGCCGCTAAGTGGCGCAAGGATCGAGATATTCGCAAAAATCGTATTTGTGGTCCGATTTGGCTCATATTTGGAACACATAATACATACAAGACTAGAAAGCGACCTATTAGAAAAAATCGCTGCTAGGTGGTGCAAGGATCGAGATATTCACAAAAATCTTATTTGTGGTCCGATTTGGCTCATATTTGGAACACGTAATACATATATGAATAGAAAGCAACCTATGATGTCAGGCTTGGCTCATAATTGGAAAAAATATTATATATAATATATAGACTAAAAACTTCAAAATAAAATAGTTAAAAAAAAAATTTTAAGTTATCCTTAGGCCTTCCAATTTGTATCTTGTTGTTTCTCGCTTTTCTTAATCTATAATTTTCGCATTTTCAAAATCAGCACTTGTCAACATATGCTGTGATATCGCTGTGCTGGTCTTTTGTTTTTAAACGATTTTATTTAGCTTGACTTGACTGGCATGAATTTTGTAATTGAAATTTGAATAACTTCCCGATTGGTTACAAGCTTGAAACTTGGAATATAGTTCAGGACCCGATGACAATGCAATAATAAGAAAAAAATCGCCGCTAGGTGGCGCAAGGATCGAGATATTCACAAAAATCGTATATGTAGTCCCATTTGGCTTATATTTGGAACACATAATACATACGAGAATAGAAAGCGACGTATGAGAAAAAATCGCTGCTAGGTGGTGCAAGTATCGAGATATTCACAAAAATCGTATTTGTAGTCCAATTTGGCTCATATTTGGAACACGTAATACATACAAGAATAGAAAGCGACCTATGAAAAAATCGCCGCTAAGTGGCGCAAGAATTGAGATATTCGCAAAAATCGTATTTGTGGTCCGATTTGGCTCATGTTTGGAACATATAATACATGCAAGTATAGAAAGCACCTGTGAAAAAAAATTGCCGCTAGGTGGCGCAAGGATCGAGATATTCACAAAAATTGTATTTGTGGTACGATTTGAATCATATTTGGAACACGTAATACATACAAGAATAGAAAGCGACCTATGAAAAAAATCGCCGCCGATTTTATTTAGCTTAACTTGACAAGCTGGTTGGTTGGCTGGCACGAATTTTGTAATTGAAATTTGAATAACTTCCCGATTGGTTACAAGCTTGAAACTTGGAATATAGTTCAGGACCCGATGACAATGCAATAATAAGAAAAAAATCGCCGCTAGGTGGCGCAAAGATCGAGATATTCACAAAAATCGTATTTGTAGTCCCATTTGGCTTATATTTGAAACACATAATACATACAAGAATAGCAAGCACCTGTGAAAAAAATTGCCGCTAGGTGGCGCAAGGATCGAGATATTCACAAAAATCGTATTCGTGGTACGATTTGAATCATGTTTGGAACACGTAATACATAAAAGAATATAAAGCGACCTATGAAAAAAAATCGCCGCTAGGAGGCACAAGGATCGAGATATTCAAAAAAATCGTATTTGTGGTCCGATTTGGCTCACATTTGGAACACATAATACATACGAGAATAGAAAGCGACATATGACAAAAAATCGCCGCTAGGAGGCACAAGGTTCGAGATATTCACAAAAATCGATTTGTAGTCCGATTTGGCTCATATTTGGATCGCATAACACGTGCAAGAATAGAAAGCGACCTATGAAAAAAAATTGCCGCTAGGAGGCACAAGGTTCGAGATATTCAAAAACTCCTATTTGTGGTCCGATTTGGTCCATATTTGGTACACGTAATACATACATGAATAGAAAGCAACCTATGATGTCAGGTTTGGCTCATAATTGGAAAAAATATTACATTCAGTCCGATAGAAGTGACACCAAAATATTTTGTAGTTCGGAGAGGGACAAGCATACGTGGCACAGAGTCGAGTAAAGTCTTTGGAAGGATTGTGTATTGAATACTTAGATTGTAACAAATTGTTAGGAAAGAGTCCTTGTAATAATGAGTCACTAAAAGAACTAAATAGAATGAGAAATAATAGGCAATTATATAAAGACTAAAAATTTCAAAAGAAAATAGTTAAAAAAAAAATTTAAGTTATCCTTAGGCTTTCCAATATGTCTCTTGTTTTTTCTCGCTTTTCTTAATCTATAATTTTCGCATTTTCAAAATCAGCACTTGTCAACATATGCTGTGATATCGCTGTGCTGGTCTTTTGTTTTTAAACGATTTTATTTAGCTTGACTTGACAAGCTGGTTGGTTGGCTGGCACGAATTTTGTAATTGAAATTTTAATAACTTCCCGATTGGTTACAATCTTGAAACTTGGAATATAGTTCAGGACCCGATGACAATGCAATAATAAGAAAAAAATTGCCGCTAGGTGGCGTAAGGATCGAGATATTCACAAAAATCGTATTTGTAGTCCCATTTGGCTTATATTAGAAACACATAATACACACAAGAATAGCAAGCACCTGTGAAAAAAAATCGCTGCTAGGTGGTGCAAGGATCGAGATATTCACAAAAATCGTATTTGTAGTCCGATTTGGCTCATATTTGGAACACATAATACATGCAAGTATAGAAAGCCACAAAAATCGTATTTGTGGTCCGATTTGGCTCATATTTGGAACACATAATACATGCAAGAATAGAAAGCGACCTGTGAAAAAAATCGCCGCTAGGTGGCGCAAGGATCGAGATATTCACAAAAATCATATTTGTAGTCCGATTTGGCTCATATTTGGATCGCATAACACGTACAAGAATAGAAAGCGACCTATGAAAAAAAATCGCCGCTAGGATCGAGATATTCAAAAAAATCGTATTTGTGGTCCGATTTGGCTCATATTTGGAACACATAATACATACGAGAATAGAAAGCGACCTATGAGAAAAAATCGCTGCTAGGTGGTGCAAGGATCGAGATATTCACAAAAATCGTATTTGTTGTCCGATTTGGCTCATATTTGGATCGCATAACACGTACAAGAATAGAAAGCGACCTATGAAAAAAAATCGCCGCTAGGTGGTGCAAGTATCGAGATATTCACAAAAATCTTATTTGTAGTCCGATTTGGCTCATATTTGGGTCGCATAATACATACAAGAATAGAATGAATGAAAAAAAATCGCCGCTAGGTGGCACAAGGATCGAGATATTCACAAAAATCGTATTTGTAGTCCGATTTGGCTCATATTTGGAACACGTAATACATACAAGAATAAAAAGCGACCTATGAAAAAAATCGCCGCTAAGTGGCACAAGGATCGAGGTCTTCGCAAAAATCGTATTTGTAGTCCGATTTATCTCATATTTGGAACACATAATACATACAAGAATAGAAAGCGACCTATGAGAAAAAATCGCTGCTAGGTGGTGCAAGGATCGAGATATTCACAAAAATCGTATTTGTAGTCCGATTTGGATCGCATAACACGTACAAGAATAGAAAGCGACCTATGAAAAAAAATCGCCGCTAGGAGGCACAAGGATCGAGATATTCAAAAAAATCGTATTTGTGGTCCGATTTGGCTCATATTTGGAACACATAATACATACGAGAATAGAAAGCGACGTATGACAAAAAATCGCCGCTAGGAGGCACAAGGTTCGAGATATTCACAAAAATCGTATTTGTAGTCCGATTTGGCTCATATTTGAATCGCATAACACGTACAAGAATAGAAAGCGGCCTATGAAAAAAAATCGCCGCTAGGAGGCACAAGGATCGAGATATTCAAAAAAATCGTATTTGTGGTCCGATTTGGCTCATATTTGGAACACATAATACATACGAGAATAGAAAGCGACATATGAGAAAAAATCGCTGCTAGGTGGTGCAAGGATCGAGATATTCACAAAAATCGTATTTGTAGTCCGATTTGGCTCATATTTGGATCGCATAACACGTACAAGAATAGAAAGCGACCTATGAAAAAAAATCGCCGCTAGGAGGCACAAGGATCGAGATATTCAAAAAAATCGTATTTGTGGTCCGATTTGGCTCATATTTGGAACACATAATACATACGAGAATAGAAAGCGACATATGAGAAAAAATCGCCGCTAGGAGGCACAAGGTTCGAGATATTCACAAAAATCGTATTTGTAGTCCGATTTGGCTCATATTTAGATCGCATAACACGTGCAAGAATAGAAAGCGACCTATAAAAAAAAATCGCCGCTAGGAGGCACAAGGTTCGAGATATTCAAAAACTCCTATTTGTGGTCCGATTTGGTCCATATTTGGTACACGTAATACATACATGAATAGAAAGCAACCTATGATGTCAGGTTTTCTCATAATTGGAAAAAATATTACATTCAGTCCGGTAGAAGTGACACCAAAATATTTTGTAGTTCGGAGAGGGACAAGCATACGTGGCACAGAGTCGAGTAAAGTCTTTGGAAGGATTGTGTATTGAATACTTAGATTGTAACAAATTGTTAGGAAAGAGTCCTTGTAATAATGAGTCACTAAAAGAACTAAATAGAATGAGAAATAATAGGCAATTATATAAAGACTAAAAACTTCAAAATAAAATAGTTAAAAAAAAAAATTTAAGTTATCCTTAGGCTTTCCAATATGTCTCTTGTTTTTTCTCGCTTTTCTTAATCTATAATTTTCGCATTTTCAAAATCAGCACTTGTCAACATATGCTGTGATATCGCTGTGCTGGTCTTTTGTTTTTAAACGATTTTATTTAGCTTGACTTGACAAGCTGGTTGGTTGGCTGGCACGAATTTTGTAATTGAAATTTGAATAACTTCCCGATTGGTTACAATCTTGAAACTTGGAATATAGTTCAGGACCCGATGACAATGCAATAATAAGAAAAAAATTGCCGCTAGGTGGCGTAAGGATCGAGATATTCACAAAAATCGTATTTGTAGTCCCATTTGGCTTATATTAGAAACACATAATACACACAAGAATAGCAAGCACCTGTGAAAAAAAATTGCCGCTAGGTGGCGCAAGGATCGAGATATTCACAAAAAGCGTATTTGTGGTACGATTTGAATCATATTTGGAACACATAATACATACAAGAATAGAAAGCGACCTATGATAAAAATCGCCGCTAGGTGGCGCAAGGATCGAGATATTCAAAAAATCGTATTTGTGTTCCGATTTGGCTCATATTTGGAACACATAATACATGCAAGAATAGAAAGCGACCTATGAAAAAAATCGCCGCTAGGATCGAGATATTCAAAAAAATCGTATTTGTGGTCCGATTGGCTCATATTTGGAACACATAATACATACGAGAATAGAAAGCGACCTATGAGAAAAAATCGCTGCTAGGTGGTGCAAGTATCGAGATATTCACAAAAATCGTATTTGTAGTCCGATTTGGCTCATATTTGGGTCGCATAATACATGCAAGAATAGAATGAATGAAAAAAAATCGCCGCTAGGTGGCACAAGGATCGAGATATTCACAAAAATCGTATTTGTAGTCCGATTTGGCTCATATTTGGAACACGTAATACATACAAGAATAGAAAGCGACCTATGAAAAAAATCGCCGCTAAGTGGCGCAAGGATCGAGATATTCGCAAAAATCGTATTTGTGGTCCGATTTGGCTCATATTTGGAACACATAATACATACAAGAATAGAAAGCGACCTATGAGAAAAAATCGCTGCTAGGTGGTGCAAGGATCGAGATATTCACAAAAATCGTATTTGTAGTGCGATTTGGCTCATATTTGGACCGCATAACACGTACAAGAATAGAAAGCGACCTATGAAAAAAATCGCCGCTAAGTGGCGCAAGGATCGAGATATTCGCAAAAATCGTATTTGTGGTCCGATTTGGCTCATATTTGGAACACATAATACATACAAGACTAGAAAGCGACCTATTAGAAAAAATCGCTGCTAGGTGGTGCAAGGATCGAGATATTCACAAAAATCCTATTTGTGGTCCGATTTGGCTCATATTTGGAACACGTAATACATATATGAATAGAAAGCAACCTATGATGTCAGGCTTGGCTCATAATTGGAAAAAATATTATATATAATATATAGACTAAAAACTTCAAAATAAAATAGTTAAAAAAAAAATTTTAAGTTATCCTTAGGCCTTCCAATTTGTATCTTGTTGTTTCTCGCTTTTCTTAATCTATAATTTTCGCATTTTCAAAATCAGCACTTGTCAACATATGCTGTGATATCGCTGTGCTGGTCTTTTGTTTTTAAACGATTTTATTTAGCTTGACTTGACTGGCATGAATTTTGTAATTGAAATTTGAATAACTTCCCGATTGGTTACAAGCTTGAAACTTGGAATATAGTTCAGGACCCGATGACAATGCAATAATAAGAAAAAAATCGCCGCTAGGTGGCGCAAGGATCGAGATATTCACAAAAATCGTATATGTAGTCCCATTTGGCTTATATTTGGAACACATAATACATACGAGAATAGAAAGCGACGTATTAGAAAAAATCGCTGCTAGGTGGTGCAAGTATCGAGATATTCACAAAAATCGTATTTGTAGTCCAATTTGGCTCATATTTGGAACACGTAATACATACAAGAATAGAAAGCGACCTATGAAAAAATCGCCGCTAAGTGGCGCAAGAATTGAGATATTCGCAAAAATCGTATTTGTGGTCCGATTTGGCTCATGTTTGGAACATATAATACATGCAAGTATAGAAAGCACCTGTGAAAAAAAATTGCCGCTAGGTGGCGCAAGGATCGAGATATTCACAAAAATTGTATTTGTGGTACGATTTGAATCATATTTGGAACACGTAATACATACAAGAATAGAAAGCGACCTATGAAAAAAATCGCCGCCGATTTTATTTAGCTTAACTTGACAAGCTGGTTGGTTGGCTGGCACGAATTTTGTAATTGAAATTTGAATAACTTCCCGATTGGTTACAAGCTTGAAACTTGGAATATAGTTCAGGACCCGATGACAATGCAATAATAAGAAAAAAATCGCCGCTAGGTGGCGCAAAGATCGAGATATTCACAAAAATCGTATTTGTAGTCCCATTTGGCTTATATTTGAAACACATAATACATACAAGAATAGCAAGCACCTGTGAAAAAAATTGCCGCTAGGTGGCGCAAGGATCGAGATATTCACAAAAATCGTATTCGTGGTACGATTTGAATCATGTTTGGAACACGTAATACATAAAAGAATATAAAGCGACCTATGAAAAAAAATCGCCGCTAGGAGGCACAAGGATCGAGATATTCAAAAAAATCGTATTTGTGGTCCGATTTGGCTCACATTTGGAACACATAATACATACGAGAATAGAAAGCGGCATATGAGAAAAAATCGCCGCTAGGAGGCACAAGGTTCGAGATATTCACAAAAATCGTATTCGTGGTACGATTTGAATCATGTTTGGAACACGTAATACATAAAAGAATATAAAGCGACCTATGAAAAAAAATCGCCGCTAGGTGGCACAAGGATCGAGGTATTCACAAAAATCCTATTTGTGGTCGGATTTGGCTCATATTTGGAACACATAATGCATACATGAATAGAAAACGGTCTGTGAAAAAATAGCCGCTAGGTGGCGCAAGGAACGAGGTATTCAAAAAACTCCTAGTTGTGGTCCGATTTGGTCCATATTTGGAACACGTAATACATACATACATGAATAGAAAGCAACCTATGATGTCAGATTTGGCTCATAATTGGAAAAAATATTACATTCAGTAAGGTAGAAGTGACACCAAAATATTTTGTAGTTCGGAGAGGGACAAGCATACGTGGCACAGAGTCGAGTAAAGTCTTTAGAAGGATTGTGTATCGAATACTTAGATTGTAACAAATTGTTAGGAAAGAGTCCTTGTAATAATGAGTCACTAAATGAACTAAATAGAATGAGAAATAATAGGCAATTATATAAAGACTAAAAACTTGAAAATAAAATAGTTACAAAAAAAATTTAAAGTTATCCTTAGGCTTTCCAATGTGTATCTTGTTGTTTCTCGCTTTTCTTAATCTATAATTTTCGCATTTTCAAAATCAGCTGTATGACCACTTGTCAACATATGCTGTGATAACGCTGTGCTGGTCTTTTGTTTTTAAACGATTTTATTTAGTTTGACTTGACAAGCTGGTTGGTTGGCTGGCACGAATTTTGTAATTGAAATTTGAATAACTTCCCGATTGGCTACAAGCTTGAAACTTGGAAATAGTTCCGGACCCGATGTCAATGCAATAATAAGAAAAAAATCGCCGCTAGGTGGCGAAAGGATCGAGATATTCACAAAAATCGTATTTGTAGTCCCATTTGGCTTATATTTGAAACACATAATACATACAAGAATAGAAAGCGACCTATGAAAAAAAATCGCCGCTAGGTTGCACAAGGATCGAGATATTCAAAAAAACCGTATTTGTAGTCCGATTTGGCTCATATTTGGAACACGTAATACATACAAGAATAGAAAGCGACCTATGAAAAAAATCGCCGCTATGTGGCGCAAGGAACGAGGTATTCAAAAAACTCCTATTTGTGGTCCGATTTGGTCCATATTTGGAACACGTAATACATATATGAATAGAAAGCAACCTATGATGTCAGTTTTGGCTCATAATTGGAAAAAATATTATATATAATATATAGACTAAAAACTTCAAAATAAAATAGTTAAACAAAAAATTTTAAGTTATCCTTAGGCCTTCCAATATGTATCTTGTTGTTTCTCGCTTTTCTTAATCTATAATTTTCGCATTTTCAAAATCAGCACTTGTCAACATATGCTGTGATATCGCTGTGCTGGTCTTTTGTTTTTAAACGATTTTATTTAGTTTGATTTGACAAGCTGGTTGGTTGGCTGGCACGAATTTTGTAATTGAAATTTGAATAACTTCCCGATTGGTTACAAGCTTGAAACTTGGAATATAGTTCAGGACCCGATGACAATGCAATAATAAGAAAAAAATCGCCGCTAGGTGGCGCAAGGACCGAGATATTCACAAAAATCGTATATGTAGTCCCATTTGGCTTATATTTGGAACACATAATACATACGAGAATAGAAAGCGACCTATGAGAAAAAATCGCTGCTAGGTGGTGCAAGTATCGAGATATTCACAAAAATCGTATTTGTAGTCCAATTTAGCTCATATTTGGAACACGTAATACATACAAGAATAGAAAGCGACCTATGAAAAAAATCGCCGCTAAGTGGCGCAAGGATTGAGATATTCGCAAAAATCGTATTTGTGGTCCGATTTGGCTCATGTTTGGAACATATAATACATGCAAGTATAGAAAGCACCTGTGAAAAAAAATTGCCGCTAGGTGGCGCAAGGATCGAGATATTCACAAAAATCGTATTTGTGGTACGATTTGAATCATATTTGGAACACGTAATACATACAAGAATAGAAAGCGACCTATGAAAAAAATCGCCGCCGATTTTATTTAGCTTAACTTGACAAGCTGGTTG
Source organism: Eurosta solidaginis (assembly GCF_040869045.1). Taxonomy (NCBI): domain Eukaryota; kingdom Metazoa; phylum Arthropoda; class Insecta; order Diptera; family Tephritidae; genus Eurosta; species Eurosta solidaginis. The sequence continues at coordinate 282,008 of NW_027136954.1, forward strand.
GTTGGCTGGCACGAATTTTGTAATTGAAATTTGAATAACTTCCCGATTGGTTACAAGCTTGAAACTTGGAATATAGTTCAGGACCCGATGACAATGCAATAATAAGAAAAAAATCGCCGCTAGGTGGCGCAAAGGTCGAGATATTCACAAAAATCGTATTTGTAGTCCCATTTGGCTTATATTTGAAACACATAATACATACAAGAACAGCAAGCACCTGTGAAAAAAATTGCCGCTAGGTGACGCAAAGATCGAGATATTCACAAAAATCGTATTTGTGGTACGATTTGAATCATGTTTGGAACACGTAATACATAAAAGAATAGAAAGCGACCTATGAAAAAAAATCGCCGCTAGGCGGCACAAGGATAGAGGTATTCACAAAAATCCTATTTGTGGTCGGATTTGGCTCATATTTGGAACACATAATACATACATGAATAGAAAACGGTCTGTGAAAAAATAGCCGCTAGGTGGCGCAAGGAACGAGGTATTCAAAAAACTCCTATTTGTGGTCCGATTTGGTCCATATTTGGAACACGATATACATACATACATGAATAGAAAGCAACCTATGATGTCAGATTTGGCTCATAATTGGAAAAAATATTACATTCAGTCCGGTAGAAGTGACACCAAAATATTTTGTAGTTCGGAGAGGGACAAGCATACGTGGCACAGAGTCGAGTAAAGTCTTTGGAAGGATTGTTTATTGAATACTTAGACTGTAACAAATTGTTAGGAAAGAGTCCTTGTAATAATGAGTCACTAAATGAACTAAATAGATTGAGAAATAATAGGCAATTATATAAAGGCTAAAAACTCGAAAATAAAATAGTTACAAAAAAAATTTAAAGTTATCCTTAGGCTTTCCAATGTGTATCTTGTTGTTTCTCGCTTTTCTTAATCTATAATTTTCGCATTTTCAAAGTCAGCTGTATGACCACTTGTCAACATATGCGGTGATAACGCTGTGCTGGTCTTTTGTTTTTAAACGATTTTATTAGGTTGACTTGACAAGCTGGTTGGTTGGCTGTCACGAATTTTGTAATTGAAATTTGAATAACTTCCCGATTGGCTACAAGCTTGAAACTTGGAATATAGTTGAGGACCCGATGACAATGCAATAATAAGAAAAAAATCGCCTCTACGTGGCGCAAGGATCGAAATATTCACAAAAATCGTATTTGTAGTCCCATTTGGCTTATATTTGAAACACATAATACATACAAGAATAGCAAGCACCTGTGAAAAAAATTGCTGCTAGGTGGCGCAAGTATCGAGATATTCACAAAAATCGTATTTGTGGTACGATTTGAATCATATTTGGAACACGTAATACATACAAGAATAGAAAGCGACCTATGAAGAAAATCGCCGCTAGGTGGCGCAAGGATCGAGATATTCACAAAATGGTATTTGTGGTCCGATTTGGCGCATATTTGGAACACATAATACATGCAAGAATAGAAGCGACCTATGAAAAAAATCCCCGCTAGGATCGAGATATTCAAAAAAATCGTATTTGTCGTCCGATTTGGCTCATATTTTGAACACATAATACATACGAGAATAGAAAGCGACCTATGAGAAAAAATCGCTGCTATGTGGTGCAAGTATCGAGATATTCACAAAAATCGTATTTGTAGACCGATTTGGCTCATATTTGGGTCGCATAATACATGCAAGAATAGAAGCGACCTATAAAAAAAATCGCCGCTAGGATCCAGATATTCAAAAAAATCGTAGTTGAGGCCCGATTTGGCTCATATTTGGAACACATAATACATACATGAATAGAAAGCAACCTATGATGTCCGATTTGCCTCATATTTGGAACAAATATGACTTGCAGTCCGGTAGAAGCGAAATCAAAATATTTTGGAGTTGGAGGAAGGACAAGCATACGTGGCGCAGAGTCGAGTAAAGTCTTTGGAAGGATTACGTATTGAGGACCTATATTGTAACAAATTGTCAGGAAAGAGTCCTTGTAATTATGAGTCACTAAATGAACTAAATAGAATCAGAAATAATAGGCAATTAAATAAAGACTAAAAGGTTGAAAATAAAATAATTTAAAAAAATTTTTTTAAAGTTAAACGGTTTTATTGAAAACAATACTTACATAAAGTAATAATAATACTAAAAGCTAGAAAATAATTAGGTAGGTACTAGGTACTAGTCATCACACTCCTCATCAAGCTAGGGCGTTGCTCAGACAATTAAATAAAAGCGTTGAACGTCAAATTTTTATCGATAGTCATATATAAGACCATCTCAACCTTACTTATGCTACGCCTCACATTTTTAGAAATTTCACGCGCCCAACGCTTTTATTTAGTTGTCTGAGCAACGCCCTAGATTGATGAGGACAACAAGGACATGGGGAAGTTAAGTTAAGTGAAATGAGGATGAAGCAACTGAAAAAGGAGTTGGAAGCCCGTGGATTGAATACAACCGGCAATAAGATCGAACTCCAAGCACGTCTACGGGACGCTATGGAGTCAGAAGGAATTAATGTGGATGATTATGTCTTTCATCCTGATGGGGACGAGACAACAACAAAAATTGATGAGAAAAATGAAACATCGCAGACAGTTACGAGCATAGACTTGAACACGGTTTTGGCTTCAATATCTGCACAGTAACATCCAAGATGGAAACACAACTAGAGTCCCAGGAGAACCGTTTAACATTCAAGATGGAAACTCAACTGGAAGAACAGAAGACATGTATGGCATCCCAACTGGAATCGCAAGAGACACGCATAACATCTAAGATTGAAGCACAGGAGACGCGTATTTCCGAAATGTCGGCACAAATTTCAGCACAGATATCATCTCAGATCTCCACACAACAACAACAGCAGGAAGTCCGTATATCATCTAAACTGGAAGAGCATATGGAAGAAAAACTAACCCAGTTTCATGAAGGCTTCAGTGGTCGACAGGATAAAATAGAGGCAGAGATGGATGCTTTGAAAGATAGGATCCAGGAATTAGAATTGAATCGCCTAGTCACTTCAACGTCTAATCCGAAGGTAAAAACTCCATCCTTTGATGGCTCTGTTCCTTTCCAGGTGTTTAAGCTTCAGTTTGAGAATACCGCAACATTGAACAACTGGAATGCGGAAGATAAAGTTGCTGCTCTGTTCGTGGCATTGAAAGGGCAGCGGAAATTTTACAGAATATTTCAGAGTGTGAACGGAACAGTTATGAAGCATTGACGCCCGCTGTTGAGAGACGTTATGGAAGCGAGCATAGAAAACAGATATACCAAATTGAGTTGCAAAACCGTTACCAAAAAGCGAATGACACATTGCAGGAGTTTGCTTCGGATGTTGAAACGTTGGCTCATTTGGCAAATGCGGATGCACCCGTGGAATGCACTGAAAGGGTAAAGATTCAGAGCTTTATAAATGGCATACGTGACGTGGAAATGAAGCGAGCCACATACGAGAACCCAAAGCAAACATTTGCTGAAACGGTATCCCATGCATTGACTCAGGAAACGGAGTCACTATTGAGTAAACCAGCATACAAAGCTCATCGTGTGGAAGTAGAAAGGACAGAGTGGGTAGACACAATTTTGGAAGCATTGAAGGGTACGCGGCAGAAGAATAATGATGCATTCAAATGCTTTAAGTGTGGAAAGCCAGGGCACATTGCGCGTTATTGCAACACCAACCCTAACAGTTCCAACAATGTGGGTGGTCGTAAACACAGAGCTGAAGGGAACGGCGTCAGTATTGAGTAAACCAGCATACAAAGCTCATCATGTGCAAGTAGAACGGCCAGAGTGGGTAGACACAATTTTGGAAGCACTGAAGGGATCACAACAGAAAAATGCGGGAGTTATGAAATGTTTCAAGTGCGGCAACCCAGGTCACATTGCACGTCATTGCAACACCAGTCCTAATACTTCCAACAATGTGGGTGACCGTAAACGCAGATCTGACGGAGATGAGCAAATCTCCAAGTCCACTCAATCGTTAAACTAAAGAGAGTCAGCCGCAAGGGGCGACAGCTGGCTCCCTCAATTGAATGCTCCATAATCTCTATCTCGCAAATTGGAAGGAGGTCGAACAATCTTACTGTCGGAGGACATGTGGATGGAAAAGAACGTTTACTGACTGTAGATATGGGCGCATCTCATTCCGTCATTCGATCGGATTTAGTCAACAAGAAGATAAGACCATTGCATGGAGCAAGATTGCGTACAGCCACTGGAGAAGACACCACATTTCTAGGAGAAGTAGCATGTGAAGTCGCAATTTGGAACGTCACGGTACTACACAATATTATAGTGTCAGAAATTGTTGATGAAATCATAATTGGAGTGGACTTCTTAATCAACCAAGGCTACAGCAGTAAACGAGTGCTGGTGGAAGAGAGTGAACAAATACCACCAAAATCCGAAGCAGTCATCTGGGCAAAGGTTGAAGGAGATTGTGGGACAAACAAATTGTGGGTTGTCGAGGCAGTAAACAAATCAACACCGAACATATTGTAGGAAAAAACTTGGCTATGGCAAAACAGGATGGACGTATTCCGTTAAGAGTACTCAATGAGTTCAAGACACCACTCAAACTGACAAAAAAGAGCTATATTGGGAAGATGCCAAGAGGCTGAAATAGTTATTAACTGTGAACAACTCTAGGAACACGTTTCAACTAGAAAGACTGATCTTTCAAATGACATCGCGGCATTGACGGAGGGGCTAGAGGAAGATTATCAGAGTAATGCAAAGCTCTTAAAGTACGCACATGACCAGGATGGTTCCAAACCAGGCCGCACCAATGTTGTGAAACATCAAATTGACACTGGAGACGCGACGCCGATACGTCAAACTCCTCGTAGTGTTCCACTGGCGAAACGGGAAGTTGTGAATCAAATCGTACAAGAAATGAGCGACAGAGGCGTCATCGAAGCATTAGCTATTCCATAGAGCTCACCTGTGGTACTTGTGAAGATGAAGGATGGAAAAATAAGGTTTTGCGTGGACTACCGCAAGTTGAACGACGTCACGGAAAAGGATAGCTACCCATTGCCAATAATTGACGGCACTCTGGTACGAAATGGTTTTCCACAGGCGCTGGTCTGAAACTAAGTCATAAAAAGTGTTCGCTGTTTAAAAAATAAATAAATTATTTGGGTCACAAGGTAACGACAGAAGGTATCCGTACAGCGAATGAAAAGATAGAGGCAGTAAAGGATTGGCCAAGACCACTGAACCTGTATGAATTGAGAAGTTTCCTTGGGCTGTGCACATATTACCGCCGATTTGTGCCAAACTTTTCCAGCGTAGCCCATAGCCTCCATGAGCTTACAAGAAAAAATAAAGCTTTTGAATGGAAGAAGGAGCAAGAAGTGGCTTTCCAAACATTGAAGGAGCGTTTGTGCACTGCCACAATGTTGGCATATCCGATTCCAAGGGCAACATTTATTCTAGATACAGATGTGAATGGGTATGCTATAGGAGGCGTTTGAGCACAACTGGTCGATGGACAGGAGAAGGTAGTTGCATATTACAGCCGCTCGATTGGAAAACCAGAGAGGAACTATTGCGTTATACGGAGAGAGCCGTTGGCATTGGTAGAGAGCATTAAACATTTTCACAAATACCTCCGCGGCCAGCGATTCCGCGTCAGGACAGATCACGCAGCGTTGAAATGGCTTCTGCAGTTCCGTAATCCGGAAGGACAATTGGCACGGTGGTCGAGCGACTACAATGCTATGACTTTTCCATTGAGCATCGAAAAGATAGTACCCATGGATATGCTGATGCAATGTCACGAAGACCATGTAGTTTGGAATGCAAGCACTGTTCAAAGGCCGAGGCTAAAGAAGACATTATAGATGTCCGGCTAATGGCTATAATGTGTACGGATGAATGGGACAAGGAACAACTAAGAAAGTGTCAGCTAGAAGATACAGATCTGTCACATGTTATGCAAGGGCTCGAACGGAAGGGAAGGCCAAACAGAGAGGAGATGTCAACAGAGAGTCCCATTGCGAAGTCATATTGGGCACAGTGGAACAGTTTAGAGTTGATATCCGGTTGCTTGCATCGAGTATGGGAGAGTGAGGATGGTCAGTGCAAGAAGAAACTGATAGTTGTTCCCAGAAAGAGGGATCCTGAAGTGCTCAGCGACCTGCATAACGGTCCAAGCGGAGGTCAGACACACAGCGGAGAAGATACGCACAAACACATGCAGATATCTTATATGAGATGCTCCCAAAAATATGCAATTATAATTGTGGAAGTGTCGCTCACAAATACGCGTGCATATGAGAAGCTATACACGTGCATCTGTAGTTATAATTTTGTAGCAGTAACTAAGTAAATTCTGGAAGCGCCTAGAAGATGCAACGAGGAAATCACAGAGTATAAAAGGCAGCAACAGTAGAGGTGCGACAATCGGTTTCATTTAAGCAAGCTATTGGTTGTGAAGTATCAGTGTTATTGTGAAGTACTTTAATAAAGGTCATTTTGCATTATTAAATACTGGAGTTATTTGTTCAACATTTTAGCGATACGAACGTTAGTAGAAGGTTGCAAATAAGAGGATTTGCAGTAAATTCGTTACAGTATTATATTTGCCTTTGTAAGGGAATTAAGAAACGATTAAATTTCGAAGATGAAAAATTACACCTTTTGATGCAAAAACATTCAATCTAGTCAAATGACGACGATGCTTCGCTTACTTAAAGCGTTTCCATTTTATAAGACTTCCATGAACATTCTTAACAACGAATGGCGATCATTAATGTTATATGATAAGGAAAAAATAGAGAAGATATTTTCCGACGATATTCTTAAAGGATGCATAAAATTGGGAACTGAAAAGAGTCTTCTAGAAGAATTTTTTTTTGAAAATTTGAGTGAATATATGTGCTCCTTAGCTATATTACCTCAAGTAGTGGAGCCGCAGAAAGGTCGTTGGACGACATAAAAACCGCCAAGCGTAATGGACTAAAATATTAATAAAAGAGTTGTATCGGACGGACTTTATTTCAGCCTCCAATTGAATTAATTAGATTTTATAAAAAATATAAATTAATTTAATTAACCAACATCTATATGGCACTAGATTTTTCTCCTGTTTTTTCGGACAATTTTTTTTTGTTGAAAATTAGGTTTTTATTTTGAAAAATTTGTGCACCAATTCAAACAAGAAATCAATTTGTTTATGAAAGAAATGTAGTAAATGACCTCGCAAATATTCTCCTGCGCTATTTTCATCAGTTTTGTATGAATAATTTCGAACGAACGATTAATAAATGTTTTGATTAAACGATAACATGCCAAAGTCGTTGTTTGAGGGAGCAGGAGGCCTTGGGCTCGTCCGACGAGATAAATAAAAAATCAAAAATGTGGTATAAGTAAAACGTTATAATATTCATTAAGCTATTAAACAAATTTTATTTAGTTAATTACAATATGATTTTGTAATATGTTAGTTATATATGTGTGTATGTATATATATATATGTACATACATTAATGTATCTTTAATTTAAGGTTGGTATTACTTACATGAATCGTGGTGGCTGTAGATTGCTGTCGATCCTTCCATAATTGCAAAGGAAGTGGAAGAGCTACCGTTTTCAAGAGTTTCGCTAACCCTTGAAAACGGTAAAATCTTTCCACTTTTGTAGTTAACTGTTTGACAAAAGTAGTCAAACAGTTGATGTTAACATAATGTTAACATCTTACATACTAGGGCTACTTAAAATATTTATTTCTGTGTTGGCCCATGGGCATAAACATGCCGGCCCCCTTGCGATAAGCAATTTCCTAGAAGGAAAACAGCCAGCCATCAAAGATCCAAGTCTACAAGTTTCCCAATTGTATCTCTGTTGGAAAGAAATTCAAAGATAAAGAAAATGTATGTACGTGTATTCAAAATTTCAGATGCATTTATTTATTAAGAAATTCATTTGGTTAGCGTATATAATTGAATGTGTAAAGATTAACAATATATATATGCAATTATATATGTAAATTCAAAATTTGAGTATTTAAAGAAATGTAAAAATCGTGGTATATCTGTTTAGCAGGCCCCTGATAGCACAAACCCAAAGATGGTGTCTTGGGCTAGTAGCGGACCAATAGTGCCTGCTGGAATTGTGCCTCTATAAATTTTGGGGAACACGTCTGCCACTAGTACTAGGCGTACCAGGGCAGGGCTGCGAAATCGCGCGTCGACAGGCTTCAGGTTGTAGTACGCTCTCACGCTCGTACTGTCAGCCTCGTTATCCTGTGAGTGCTTGAAGAAGTTCCGGAGAACTATAGCGTGCGCCGTTATCGTGCTCGCATGCCGGTAATTGCCTCGTATTTTAATAAAGCAACCCTTTTGTGTGTTTGCCGTCGTAGTTAGCTTTAAATCCTTGACCAGTCCGTCCGCGATTATTGACGTACTGGCGCTTGGGTCAATGAGCACCCGAACTAAAGGCAGTCGACTTCCAGACTCGACTTTGATGACTGCGGTGGGCGTAATTGCTGTAGTATATTGGATGCTCAGAAACGCAGCAGGTTCCTGAACACCCGATCGAAAATTATGTTGAAGCTGGAAAGCATAAGCCTCCACTCTCCTCTGTGACTTATTTTGATTACGACGATGTATTTGGGCGTTTTGTTGTTGTCGACGGTAAGGGTTAACAGCTTTTGACGCATCCTGTTGCCTTTTTTCATGATGCAACAACGGTCTGAATCGTTGATTTGTCTGCCCGCCGCTTCGTGTAGTTGAGAGTTCATCGGACTCCCTTTCTTTGTTGTTGGTGTCTCTGCGGGAAGCAGTAGTTCCCGCTTCCGAGACTGGTATTTCACCTACCTCCACCTCAATGGGCGCGCTGATTTCCGTTTCGACCACGGATGCTTCTAACAAAATGATGTCGTCAACTTCATGGCGAGGGTGGTAGTTTGTGCGTTCTTCACAAGTCGGCAGAGCTGTCGAAATTTAGAAGAGTATGGTGGTCGTCGTAGCATCGACGACATCTTCCCTCATTCGAGCAGTTCTCCGAACGATGCGTGCCTGCCAGGCAATTTGTGCAATATCGGTGAATGAGCACCGCACGTAAACGATCTTCCGGTTTTTTGGTCCGAAAGATAGGACAAAGCCGAATCGGATGATATCGGCCGCAGAATTTGCACTTTAGGTTGTACATTCCTTCAAACTCAATACGTTTGCGCATAGCAGAGTAGCGTTTCACATTGTGACTGATTTTGTTTTGTTGATTTTCCGACAGGGTGTATAAATGATGTCTATTGGAACGATTTTCCGTCATCCCTTGTCAAATTTGGTTTTGAGACAAACCGGTTTCGGCGTTGTGCCATCACCAGTGTCGATTTTGGTTCTGATCTGTTGTTGTCGTTTGCCCTGTATTTATAGTTCGTAGGTACATTGTGAGGACCAAATATAAAGCATCAATATGGCCCACACAAAACCACTGCCCACAACACAAGCTCAGTAACACAGGCAACGCAACACAAATAAAACTCTACATAAGAACACGATCAGCAACATAGCCAACACAACACGAAACACAAACAAGTCTCTGAAACATCACTAGCGCAACAAGTTGCCGCAACACTCCATAGCAACACCGTAACCAGGCAATGCAACTAACTAAGCTAGCAACATCAAGAACATTGGCTATGAAAAAGGTAACACAAGAAGACAGCAGACAGTCAGCACGCGGTTGTGGTTGCGACCGGAGCTGCTATTGGAGCGCTCTGGAAGACATATCGGTTTTGACCGTTGCAAGCCAGTGCGGTTCATAGGAGAAAGATGTGGACTAAGAATTGTAGGTAAGCTAGTTTTGACCGCTCTACAACGCTTTAGCCAACGCTAGCTCTCTCATAAGCAAACATCCTCCACAGCATCGTGACCTCGCGCTCAACCAAACGTCAACCGTGGCAAAAGTACGTCGGCATCCGCAGTAGCAGTGAATTGAAGTGAAACGCCACAACGTGACTGTACCGAAGCTAATGGAATTCACCTAGCGGGACGCGAAGTTGTGATTGTTACCCGAGCAGCAATTGAAGGGCATCTGAAAGGCGTCTCGGTTTTGACCATCGCAAAACAATTCCCTTCATAGGAGAACGCCGTGGGCTGAGGATTGTGGGTAAGCTGGTTTTGACCGCTCTACAATGCTTAAGACCACGCTCGCTCCCTGCTAAGCGAAGGCCCACAGCGTCACGAGCCCGCGGACCACCGCCGTAAGCCTCGGCAGAAACAGCAGAATCACGCAAGCACACGACGTTGGCCGCAGCAGCGATACGCAAACATACGACGTTGGCCACAGCAGAGTCACGCTAACATACGACATTGGCCGCAGCAGAATTACCCGAGCATACGACGTTGGCCACAGCAGAGTCACGCAAACATACGACGTTGGCCAAAGCAGAGTCACGCAAGCATACGGCGTTGGCCGCAGCAGAATTATACGAGCATACGACGTTGACCACAGCAGAGATACGCAGCCATACGACTTTGGCCGCAGCAGAATCACGCAAACATACGACGCCAACCATACCCACTTACGCAGACGCACCGACATAAGCCGCAGCAGAGACAGCGCAGTCGCTAACCGTAAGAGAAACACGCCGACGCAGGCAACGACCAGCAAGGCGTCCTAACGGAACGCTCCTAACTGGACATGAGGACCGTTAGCCCACCACTAATCATACAGCAAGCATCAAACGAAGTGAAGAATACATACACATCTTCCTTTTATTACATTTTATATTATAGTTATAGTATATAGAGTTAAAGCAATAAAGTGAATTTTATATGAAAACGATTTGCAAGGTGCCCCGAAATGCAAATTTATTGTAAGCGAACCTTGTACAGCACTTATTGAAGAAGCGCCGGGGCAAGGAAAAGCATCGGAGTGTGAGGACCAAATATAAGCCGTTAATTTGGCCCACACAAAACCATCGCCCCACAACATAGGATCAGTAACACAGACAACGTAACACAAATAAAACTCTATATAAAATTACGATCAGCAACATTGCCAACAAAACACGAAACACAAACAAAACTCTGAAACATCACAAGCGCAACAAGTAGCCGCAACACCCCACAGCAACACCGTAACCATGGCAACGCAACGAACTAACCTAGCAACATCCAGAGCATTGGCTATGAAAAAGGTAACACAAGAAGACAGTAGTCAGTCAGCACGCGGTCGTGGTTGCGACCGGAGCTACTATTGGAGCGCTCTGGAAGGCATATCGGTTTTGACCGTTGCAAGCTAGTGCGCTTCATAGGAGAAAGGCGTGGACTAAGAATAGCGGGTAAGCTGGTTTTGACCGCTCTACAATGCTCTAGCCAACTCTCGCTCTCTCCTAAGTAAACGTCCTCCACAGCATCGCGATCTCGCGCTCAACCAAACGTCAACCGTGGCAGAAGTACGCCGGCATCCGAAGTAGAAGTGAATCGAAGTGAAAGGCCACAACGTGGCTGTACCGATGCTAACGGATTTCACCTAACGGGACGCGAAGTTGAGGTTATTACCCGAGCAGCAATTGAAGGGCGTATTGGTTTTGACCATCGCAAGATATTTAGTTCCCTTCATAGGAGAAAGTCGTGTGCTGAAAATTGTGGGTGAGCTGGTTTTGACTGCTCTAGAACTCCTTAGACCACGCTCGCTCCCTGCTAAGCGACGGCCCACAGCGTCACGAGCCCGCGCACCACCGCCGTAAGCCTCGGCAGAAGTAGCAGAGTCACGCTAACATACGACATTGGCCGCAGAAGAGGTACGCAAACATACGACGCTGGCCGCATCAGAGCTACTCAAGCATACGACGTTGGCCGCAGCAGAACTACACGAGCATACCACGTTGACCACATCAGAAGCAGCAGAGTCACGCTAACATACGAAGTTGGCCGCAGCAGAGGTACGAAAACATACTACGGTGGCGGCAGCAGAGCTCCGCAAACATACGACTTTGGCCACAGCAGAACTACACGAGCTTACGACGTTGACCACAGCAGAGTCGCGCTAACATACGACGTTGGCCGCAGCAGAATCACGCTAACATACGACGTTGGCCGCAGCAGAGATACGCTAACATACGAGGCTGACCGCAGCAGAGCTACGCAAATATACGACGTTGGTCGCAACAGAATTATGCAAACATACGACGTTGACCGCAGCAGAGTTACGAAAATATACGACGTCAACCATACCAGAGCTACACTCACCCAGACGCAACGACATAAGCCGCAGCAGGAACAGCGCAGCCGCTAACCGTGGTAGAAAAACGCCGACGCAAGGCGTCACTGAGATACATTTTCGCATACCCAGGCAGCGACCAGCACGGCGTCCTAACGGGACACGCGGGACCGTTAGCCCACCACTAATCATAGAGCAAGCATCAAACGAAGTGAAGAATACATACACATCTTTCTTTTATTACATTTTATATTATAGTTATAGTATATAGAGTCAAAGCAATAAAGTGAATTTTATATGAAAACGATTTGCAAGGTGCCCCGAAATACAAATTTATTGTAAGCGAACCTTGAACACGGTGAGTATACCCCTGCACTTGCTGAAGAAGCACCGGGGCAAGGAAAATCTTCGTTACAAAGGTATTGTCAAAATTGATGCTTGTGTATATTCAGTTATGTGTATGTGCTGTGTGTTCATTCAGTGGTGGTTTTTACTGATCCATTTGTGTGGCTGACTGGGGCAGGTAAAAATTCCTAATTTTAGTCGATTGACCTTCTTTGTGGGTTTGTTGTTTTAGTGCGTTAATTTTTTTGTGTTTATTTGTTGTTGTGTGTTTGTCTGTTGTTCCTGTGTGATTACTTTGTTTCTTGTAAACAAGTTTTAAAGCCTCGAATATTGTGTCAGAAATTCTGTTTATCTGTTCGTTTATTATTCTACCGTCGAATGCTTTCTGTTTGTAGATTTCGATTACGTTGAGACGTCGGCCTTTTGCTTGTATGTAAAGAACCCTAACTGTTTTATTGATGTTTGCTGGAGAACATTCATTCTCGACCATGTGATTCGCGAAGTTAGACTCGGGTATAATGTTTTTTCCAAACATTCATTGGCATTGACATTTTCCCCCATTGAGGTTACAATGGTATAATGGTAAGTGTAATGTGTATATGCTGGTGAGCAATATTTTAACATATTTTATACGAGGAAGTGAATTGGTTTAGCAGGTTTTATGAAAACTGCTGGAACTATGATATTTCTGGGTGGCAAGTGTGTGATTTTACCCAGAAATCCAAACTTTTAACTTACTTGAGGTAAAGAAGTTGTGTTTCTTTATTAGGTCTTAGATCCCGAGAGAAAATAAAAGTTTCAAACAGACGCATTTTGTGAAATAAGTAAATTAAATCTTCAGCATTACCACTAGAATCGCGTGAGCTTTTTTTCGGTAATCTGAAGCATTTAGTATACTCCCCCCTTAATTTTCATTAATATTGCGTCCAATACGGCTTATATAGCTGTCGGACACCATTTCGACATATTTCATGTCTGTAGTGTGATCTTGCAATTAGTGTGAACACTGCATAATGATCTTCTCGATAATTTGATGCATTTATCGAATTATGAAAAATTTGCTCTTTAACGCGGAAGTGAGAAATCTACACGACCTCCGCGATGTGGCACGAAGAGGTGAGCAAGTGCTGAAGGAAAGTAGGAGCATTACAATGGGGTTTCATGGTCCTCACGTTAACGAGGCTCGCACAATAACACCGGACGTAAGGAACGAGTACGAAGACTGCGAAGTAGACCCGCAGATTGAGGCATTGGACTTCAGGAGGTCGAGGAAACCGGACTATTCAGGCATCCAGTGCTGAAATTGCCAAAGCATGGGGCATTCATATATCTATTGTGAGGAGCCCAATAAAAATTCGTTTTGTTTCAAGTGTGGTCTAAAGGGATTCCTCACTCCGAAATGTCCTAGGGATCACCGTCGGCAGGGAAACCAGAATCCGAGCGGGAAGACAGAGGGGGTAACTCGTTCGGTGTCATAGCCCCCAACTCAGCCAGTGCTCGAGTCGTCTCGTTCGCTGAACAAGTTAGTAGAACCTTCACAACTGGTGAGTTCCAAATACTTGTAGGAATCCACCTTCAGGAACCTCCGAGGTCAGTTAACGTGGGGCACGACTCACCCCTAAGATAAGAGTCTCAAAGATCTTCCGCGCAACTAGCCGTGCAACAGAAGGTCCAAAAAAAAAAAGTAATTTTAAAATTGGTAAATTAATTTTGTTTCCTAGTTGAAAGGCTTTACAGCAAAAGACGTTTGTTATAGAGAACCCGTCAAACCTCCGTATGGTATTTTCTAGTGGTTATATCCCCCACAGAAATGCTAAAACAAAAATTATGTATGTAGATATTTTAATAAAGGAGGACTCGTCCAAACTCTGTAAGGCTAGTCCAACCAAGTTTGGACTGCCAGGCTGCTCACGGTTCGCGGTGAGAACGAGTGTGATCACCCTATGAAATCGTTGCTCGGGGAGAATACTGGGCGAGTTGTCCCCGACCGCCAAACGCCCAGATGAAATATAATCATCTATATATCTGTTCGTTTATTATTCTACCGTCGAATGTTTTCTGTTTGTAGATTTCCATGTTTTAGAGTACGTTGAGACGTCGGCCTTATGCTTGTATGTGAAAAACCCTAACTGTTTTATTGATGTTTGCTGGAGAACATTTATTCTCGACCATGCGATTCGCGAAGTTATACTCGGGTATAATGTTTTTTCCAAACATTCATTTTCGACCATGTGGTTCGCGAAGTTAGACTTTTTTCCAAACATTATACCCGAGTCTAACTTCGCGAATCACATGGTCGAGAATGAGTGTTCCCCAGCAAACATCAATAAAATAGTTAGGGTTCTTCACATACAAGCAAAAGGCCGACGTCTCAACGTACTCTAAAACATGGAAATCTACAAACAGAAAACATTCGACGGTAGAATAATAAACGAACAGATATATAGATGATTATATTTCATCTGGGCGTTTGGTGGTCGGGGACAACTCGCCCAGTATTCTCCCCGAGCAACGATTTCATAGGGTGATCACACTCGTTCTCACCGGGAACCGTGAGCAGCCTGGCAGTCCAAACTTGGGTTGGACTAGCCTTACAGAGTTTGGACGAGTCCTCCTTTATTAAAATGTCTACATACATAATTTTTGTTTTAGCCTTTCTGTGGGGGCGATAACCACTAGAAAATACCATACGGAGTTTTGACGGGTTCTCTATAACAAATGTCTTTTGCTGTAAAGCCTTTCAACTAGGAAACAAAATTAATTTACCAATTTTAAAGTTACTTTTTTTTGGACCTTCTGTTGCACGGCTAGCTGCGCGGAAGATCTTTGAGACTCTTATTTTAGGGGTGAGTCGTGCCCCACGTTAACTGACCTCGGAGGTTATTGAAGGTGGATTCCTACAAGTATTTGGGAACTCACCAATTGTGAAGGTTCTACTAACTTGTTCAGCGAACGAGACGACTCGAGCACTGGCTGAGTTGGGGGCTATGACACCGAACGAGTTACCCCCTCTGTCTTCTCGCTCGGATTCTGGTTTCCCTGCCGACGGTGATCCCTAGGACATTTCGGAGTGAGGAATCCCTTTAGACCACACTTGAAACAAAACGAATTTTTATTGGGCTCCTCACAATAGATATATGAATGCCCCATGCTTTGGCAATTTCAGCACTGGATGCCTGAATAGTCCGGGTTCCTCGGCCTCCTGAAGTCCAATGCCTCAATCTGCGGGTCTACTTCGCAGTCTTCATACTAGTTCCTTACGTTCGGTGTTATTGTGCGAGCCTCGTTAACGTGACGACCATGAAACCCCATTGTAATGCCCCTACTTTCCTTCAGCACTTGCTCACCTCTGCGTGCCACATCGCGGAGGTCGTGTAAGTTTCTCACGTCCGCGTTAAATAGCATCAATTTCAAACTGCTGTTCACTTTTTGTTTTATTATGTCAATCAGCAAGGGCCCTGCCATAGGCTCCCGCAACCGCGCATTTAGCCCAATTATATTAGTGTGGAAGACGTCATATGACTCATTCTTTTCTATTTGCGCATTGAAATCTCCATCATGATCTCATGGTCGCTTTTCAAGGTACCAAATTCTCGTTTTAGGGAGTAGCATAAGAACGGATAAGTTGCTTTCGGGTTCTGTTTTGTATACAATCAGTACCACTCCTCCGCCCGCCAAGAAAGGAATAGATGGAAGCTCGCCATTATTTGATCCTCAAAGCATTGTGTACGCTCACAAAAGGTGTCTAAACAGGATATCCGCGACGCTCCCAGTACCATCGAACGATATTTTCCACTCCTGAGGTTTTACCACTATGCTACTCGAAGCATGGTTCGTTGGGTTTACGACCGCCGGAGTTGGGTTTCGTTCCGCTCGATTCACGTTGCGATTAAAATTCATCGATTGCTGAGCAGACTCGAGAGCTGCGTTGAGCTGGTCCATGTTGTTCCTAGTTGGCTTCACATTTCCTGCTACGAAGTCCGAAATAACTGGTGCAGTACATTCACCCACTAGTCTTCACGAGGGGCTTCGGCACGGATCCCTGAGGTATGCATCCTATCGCTTGCGGTCCCTTTTTTGTTCTAATTTTCAGATATATTTTTTTCATTTTGATTTTCTGCGTTTGGTAGCCGACCATTTCCGGTTCGGTAATTTTTTTTTGGCCGTTAAATTTTTTTTATTTTGAATTTTGAATTGAATTTTAACTGTCTGTCCATGGCATACGATCCTGCCGGATGTTGGTTTAATTTAAATTATAAGCGTTTTGAGTTGGCTCTGCCCTTTTGTCAGTTTTTTTTTAAAGGCATGATAGGATTTTTTCTGTTTATGGCGCAGGACGGCAAGGTTGGCAAGCACCCCGCCCAGCCGACATGACTAGCCACAGAGCACCATTAGATCATGACGACTGCCTTCCTTCCCATTGAAAATGAAAAACTATAACAAATTTAACTATTATACCGCAAGGCCGTTTGAAAAAAAATTACATAAATTTTCAGAAATGATCACATTTCTGATGTGAGGCCAATACACTTGGGTGTATTTTTTATCACCCTGTTTTTTGTTCGCACAAACTTGTCACTTACCGGCACTGATTTTGTTTATTTTCATTAATCGCACAAAAACAATTCATGAGTGGGCGGCCATCATGAAAGTAGGGATGGCAAATTTTTCATAATTCGATAAATGCATCAAATTACCGAGAAGATCATTATGCAGTGTTCACACTAACTGCAAGATCACACTACAGACATGAAATATTTCGAAATGGTGTCCGACAGCTACATTAGCCGTATTGGAGGCAGTATTAATGAAAATTAAGGGGGGTGGGGGTATACTAAATGCTTCAGAATACCGAAAAAAAGGTCACGCGATTCTAGTGGTAATGCTGAAGATTTAATTTACTTATTTCAAAAAATGTGTCTGTTTGAAACTTTTATTTTCTCTCGGGATCTAAGACCTAATAAAGAAACACAATTTCTTTACCTCAAGTAAGTTAAAAGTTTGGATTTCTGGGTAAAATCACACACTGGCCACCCAGAAATATCACAGTTCCAGCAGTTTTCATGAAACCTGCAAAACCAATTCACTTCCTCGTGTAAAATATGTTAAAATATTGCTCACCAGCATATACACATGACATTTACCATTATACCATTGTAACCTCAATGGGGGAAAATGTCAATACAGCACAATATGAAAGATGTGTATTGGAACGATTTTCCGTCATCCCTGGTCAAATTTGGTTTTGAGACAAACCGGTTTCGGCGTTGTGCCAAAAATCAGTGCCGATTTTGGTTCTGATCTGTTGTTGTCGTTTGTCCTGTATTTATAGTTCGTATGTAAGAAGGTCAATCGACTAAAATTACGGATTTTTATCTGCCCCGTCAGCCACAGAAATCTATCAGTAAAAACCACCACTGAATGAACACACAGCACATACACAAAACTAAATATACACAAG